>NW_028294909.1:0-129215 GCF_964341445.2 Mesoplodon mirus | reverse complement strand
AACACAGTGGTTCTACCACTTCTTTCTATTATATGAAGTTGATGTAGAGAAAGTTGTACTCTAATATTCTTAGTTCTACAATACCCATACCAAGTCCTAAAATCTCCTCTAAAATTCTGCTTTTGCATCCCGACGTCAAAAATGTGGGCTGTTTCTTAGAAAGCCACATCTTAGCTCAGAGTAAGCTTTCTTAACCGTAATAAAAACCTTTAAAATTTACACATTTTTGCGAACGAGGCACATATCGGTTGCATAAAATTCTGCATTTTTGGAAGCGATGAAGTCATTGAATGCAGTTTAAGCCTTCGTTTGTTTCTGAAATTTTTACCGAACAGGAAGCTGTCGAGATGCTTGAAAAAGTCGTAGACGATAGATAAGAGATGCGGCAACTATGGTGAGTGAGGCAGGGTTTCGTGGCCCAGCTCCTTCGACCGTAGCAGGGGAATGACAGCGACTTTTATATTTTCCAAGGTAGAACTCGCCGTTACGATTTTTTTGAAACAAATGTCGCCCTGTGCATTCCTTGGCCTAATCCTCATTGCTGTTTTAAATACTCTATTCTGCAACAACGCCCGAGTTTGATCTCGTTTTCTCCTATTTTTTTCAAGCCGAATCCACACACAAATCCGTGGACCTTCGTAGATGGTGAATACGAGGAAACCAATAAGAGATGCGCTGGGACCCGCAGAACATCTGACGTCGGATCATGGAAGAACAACTTTGCTCCTGTTTTTCGCCCTAATCTTCGTCCATAATTCAAAATACTCCACGGAGATATGTGAAAAAATTCAACTCAGTTAATCCCAGACACATAGTTGGTGGCTAACTTATTAGAACTATGCCAAAAACGACTACGTTATTAGATAGTGAAACGCTGAAGAAATGGATTTTTGGCTTCTGAATTGTCGGAATGATTTATATTTTTCAAATACAGGTAACCATACTCATGAATAAATCTATGAGTTTTTCTCAATGTGCATGGATTGTATTTTGCATGTCAACTGACCAGAAGGCTGAAATGAAGTGAGGTGGTAGAAATGGGACACCGTGTGAGGTAGATTCCAATAAATAAACCCGACTTGTAATAGGAGGAACTTGACAAGCTACACCTTTGTTAGGTCCTGCATTGCAATGACAAAGCTTGGCAAGCCTGCCGTGGATATCTTTTATCACAGATATTGAAAACAAAAAGCCTCATACAAAAAAATCATTGTGCTCCTGGTGCTCATGGGGTGTGGAGAACAGATTAGTCGACTGTGTCAGAGATGAGCATAAACGGTTTCAATCAATTGATAAACCACAAAACTGATTGTAAAGGTAATGCAGCAAAAAATTATAAAAGATTGAGGAAATATTTGGATTATTTAGAGTAGATTGCCCAATTTCGCAACGCGAAAAGTTCACGTTTTTTTTCACCATTTTTCTTAGTGATCTTGTTCTAATACTAACTTGTACTGATTCTGGGTGGGTACCTGTAGCGTAGTAGTTAGAGGTGCAATGGAATAAGCACTATCTGAGTGTTTGATCTGAGAGCCGATCTAATCAAGTCCTTCCTTCCTCTGGTAACGAGAAATTGGTGCCAGACTAGTCTGGGAGGATAAGGCCAGTGATTTCATACATTGCCAGGTAACCGGAACTCATTGCGTTCAATCACTTTTACAATGCCTGAAGTCGAATCCATGATGCATTGCTCAGAAAATCAACGATAGTGACCAATGCCGAATGGTTTGTCGATTGTCCTTCATTGATTTGGACTACTGAGATAATGTCGTTTCAAAATTTGACTTTTTTAACTTTCAATTGAACAGTGACGCAAAATCGTTGAAACTGGTTGCATTGAACTGCATTTGGTCAGAGAATTGCTAATGATCAATGGTTACAACGTTCGTTTCGGAATGTTTATTGATGGAGAAAAGCAGCTTGAGGATTACAAGGATCGCAGCTACCCTTATGATGACCAAGAGAAAAGACACATGAAGAAAAACCTGGAACACATTTGTGCGAAATTACGCTCGAAGAATTTTGCGGCCACTTGTCATGGATGTTATTGAGCACATGAAATCATAACGCATAAAATCCTGGGAAAATTACTACGGCAAGAATTAGTGTGCAGAAGTCGCTATAATGTACTAAAAATTGGAATATAGGATGTTGATGAAAGATCGGTAAAGACGGTTTCTACTACATAATTATTAGCAGCGCGAATTGCAAGTGGTAGTGTAGAAGGACATGTTGGAGTTGGACATGTTTACTAATTTAAAGTGGGAATTACGGATTACTGCCACTTCAAAATCCTGGACAACTTCATTCGCACTAAACATCAATTCAGAAGCGACCAAACAGGCCTTTGACGACTTCAGACTAAAAAATCTTATCTTCTGCGTGGATGGAATGTCTAAACTGGTACAGTTTTAAAAAAAATTCAGTACTTATTAAGGCTTTCACTTTGGCCGATAAAGTTAATTTTTTTAACGATGTTGTAGTGGTGTTCAATTTTCTGCTCAAAATCGGATATTTATTGCTAAAATACGAACATGATCGGCGAAGTATCCGTTATTGAGGATAGGTTGAAAGAAAGCTAACGTTAAAAGTGCGAATAGTTCAGACCTTTGTGAGTAGATTTATTCTATTGGCTATCATTCTTTGACGAAAAAGTATACAGCGGAAAGAAGTGCTGGTAAGCAATATTTATGTTAAATCTAGCTTCACATATACGGAATGCTGCTTTGGAACAGTTATAGGTGTATAGTAAAATAAAGCACGCTGAGAGAAAGGCAAAGGGAGGGGCACGGATGGTGTAATGGATAACTGGTGACCCCCCGGAAAGGGCAATCATCTGGTTGGAAGTTCGCACCGCCCCGAAGTTTTGCAAATATCTCAGTGTCTTAGCGGTTATTTCGATTGATAATAACACTACCGATTAACAGAAATAGGTAGTTAAAAATGAAATTCAAAATTATAGGTGTGTTTAAATCTAGGCAAATTTTCATCTTTAAATTTTGACCCCAAATTAAGTAAAACACTAATCCAGCACAGTATCAAAATGGTGTCTTAATGGCATCTCTTAATGGGGTATATTTAAGGAAATATCAGCTTGAAAACTAAACTATATTTGGCACTCGACATGATTACTACATTAAATCCGAAGGCACTCGAAAAAGTCTCTTGCACGCTTTCTCGACGCTTTTCACCCGCTCGATGCTGATTTCTTCAAGTGTTGGATGGTCCAATTGTAGGTGAGGAAATCGAATGCTGTTTTCGGATGTTGACTGGTCATAGTGAATAGACATGTGTAGATAACATGGTAAACCCTGAAATTTTCGATTTTCACAGTTTGAATCCATTGATGCCAATGAATATGAACTGTATACTCCGTGTCGTCACTTTACTCTTTATACTCGTTTATGTAAAAATCACTCTTTTATATTCGATCACTTATTTTTAATTTCAAAAAGGAATATTATTTTGGACAAATAAGCAATACTTAGAAAACTAAGTATAAAAAATAAGGTATATCCATTTACCACGTCGCATTTTAAAAAAAAAGAAGAGCAAGAGTAGAAAACGTGAAATATGTTAGTTTTTGTGACACTCTCCCTAGCTAAGATAAGTGCACGTTAAATGTAAGATGGCTTTAAAAAACAACCTTTTGAAGGATGCGAGTAATCCTAAATGCTTTATGCCAAGGATTAAAAGTCCGAATGACGACTGCAGAGATTTTCATGTGACACAAAGGTTTTGATTTAAAAAATTAGTACATAAAGGAGGCAACCAGATGATATTTTATTGTTTCTGGTATAATAAAAAGTGATTTCGCCTTTTATGGTCATTGTTTTTCCATGAGATAGCGATTTTTTACTGTGGAATTATACTTCTTGATTCTTCTTCTTTGAACGAGCACGAGGTTGTTAAGTTTATTATGAGGCTGACGTTTCGGCCGTATCGCCTTCTTCAGAGCCTGGAAAGGTCGACTGACAGCGATCTACCAAGCCAAACACGTCAATAACTCAAACAGAGAAATTCAAAAACCAAGTCCTAACCGCGTAAATAACATAGAATACTCACCACTTCTCTGCCTTCGACCAACCGCTAGGTTGTGTCTGCGGAAGAGGAATGAGGTATACTTCCTTCTAGAGTGCCCCTTTATCAGACTAGAAGATCATCCTGATATATTGTGCGAAATCACGTGTGATTAGGAGGCACTCTTCCTTGCGGTTCATGTTTGAGTTTTTGAAATTAATCCAAAATGCCTCAAGAACTTTGCGTGTCGATATGCTAGTTTCTTGATCAAGAATATTAACCTTAACATCAAAATCCTCTCCGTTGTGTCTTTGTGTCCTATGCGTGCCTAGTGGAGTACTCGTTTTGCTTTTAAATTTTCCATCTAGGTGTTCTTCTATGCGGACACAAAGAGGTCTTCCCGTTTCGCCAATATATTCGTCTCCGCAAGTTTGCAAGAAATCAGGTACACTGTACCTGAGATCATGCAATCACCGTCTCTGCCCTGAGGGCAAATGCAAAATAATATAATAAATAAATATAAATAAATAAAATAATGTAATACAAATACAAAATATTATACATTACATGTTTTACACATACATTACATGGACGATGCAAAATTTTTAATAACACCAGCTATTTATCTGTAAAAAGTGAACTACCAAAGTAGGAAAGTACTAGTAACTTTTCTAAGGTGTGTGTACTTTTCATTTTAAGCTTATTTCACTTTAAAACATTCATCATGCCATCTCATTGTGTCATTGGCCTTTTATGTCAAGAAAGTGATTTGGATGTCCGATGGCAAATCTCCATTTTGCTGACGTATGACAATGTGACAATTCATTGTGACAGCTTTCTACCAGTACATCTCACATAAGAGATCCAAGAACAAAACCAAGTTCTTCAGAATTCACAAGTTATTCAGGATGTACTGAATTTTAGTGCAGATGTAGTGCATTCCATAATGATGTACTTTATGTACGAATTTCTAAATAAGAGAAGGCATTTGTACACCGATAGTGTTGGTATACAAGTATTCCTTTGGCTGAGGACTTACTGCATAGAAGGACCTATCTTATGGGCTGTATTATAATATCGCATATATGTATGTTCTCGAACAGTAAGGGTCTAAACCAGCAATAAAAATTGGTGGTAATAAGAATTAATAATTGTTTCCAAACAGAAAATCTTCTCACCCCTAATGTCTGAACAGTCTGAAGAAGAATTCTCAAAGAACTGCAATGATGCTGTTATGTATCCAAATTATTTCCAATAATTTCACTGTCGTGAAAAGAAACACAGTAAGTTAGAACATTTATCATTACTGATTTATTATTACATCATAGTGAAAAGCTGTCCTAAGGTAATGAACCTCAATGTCTAAACAAGGGAATATCTGCGTTTTCTCATTGGCCATAATCTGTAGTGTATATTCTCTTAAAAAGCAATACACTCTTGTCCCAAATTGAGCTGCTCTAAATGGAGGTTTTTTATAAATTATTAGGAGAGAGAACAGTTTTCGAAGAGCTATTCCGGACATACGATTTACGTCGAATTTTCTTTTCTAGTGATTTCAAGAAGTGCGGTAAGAAAACCTCTGGGAATCTTTCAAGGGGTGTATACCGATTTTGGTACACATGGCGTTTTTGTGTTAAGGAAGCGAACCGAAAAGCTATATTCTAGGCAGCAGAATCCATTCAATTTATTCATTAAATTTCATAGAGTACAATTAAAATTAGGAATTGATAACACATTAGAAGTGATACTGTTCAGCAAAAGAAAGTATTGGTTCGATCATACACGAGGACCATTAAGCCTATCATCCCTCCGGAGTCGGGTTGGAGAATTGGTACCAGACTTGTTCAGGACCAATTGGCTTCTTCAAATCCGCATAACTGGCGACTACTTAAGGGTTGAACAACAATTGTTTAATTTTCAATTATGAAGTAGTATAAGTATCAATATCCTTCATATTTTTACCCAGATGTCTCTTTAGTAAATTCCAGAAGATTACACTTTCCTAACCATTTAACAACATAATAACCTTACTGGTTCAATGCGGCACCAGACCAACGAAGCCCTTAAACCTTGAATTTGGTTTGTAACATTGTTGTCGAGCAGTTCGTCTGTTAACAAATCGGAAGATTCAAATCGCTGCTCTCATGAAAACAATCTCAGGTGATAAAATAACGATGGATTGTAGACGATTTATTTATAAAGGTCATAATTTACTTTTAAAATGATATAATCCTGATCAAACACAACATGGCTACTCTGAAAAAAGGAACAGTTGGAATCTACTAATTCTACCAACGAGACACTTTTCTTTTGTTCGCATAGCATTTTGACGTCTTGAAATCGACGATTTTCCTGAAAACGTTTTCAGCAGCGGTCTAGTTTTTAAAGACTTCTTAGTAGTAGTAGCTTTCGAGATTCCTGCGAAAAAATGGTAATCGGTTAGCCAGAGATCCGATGTGAAATGATTCGTATGTGAGGGTTACGTAAATCTATTAGTCGAGAATCTACAGCGTTACAGGTACCAGATTTTGTCGAGGATTTTTGTACAAAATAATTGACTGTTTCTGGTTGCCCTTTTTAAAATGTGTGGCAAATTTGATCTAATTGTCCAAAGCCATATAACATGGATCTAAAAAGCGACAATCTTGCTAATTTCAAAACAATTTCCACGTAAATTAGTTCTTTTATTAAGGCTAGCAAACGGATAAAAAGAATCGCGAAGAAATACCTTTCTAATATGTATCCACCCTACACACATAAATTAGTTGGGCATTTTAGATTCTTTCGAGTTTTTTCTTCGTTTCATTAAACCACAATATTATTTGACATCGGTCTCATCCTATGCACACTTTGGTTTTTTTATGTTTTTTTTTTCATCGATATTTCCGTTTTCTTGCCAAGTACGATAGATTGTTGTGGTTTTTGTTATTATTTGAAAAATAAAGGACAATCAATCAGTGCTGATCAGTCTCGCGCTATGCATTCGACTTCATCAAGCATTGTAGAGATTAATAAATGCATATATTTGCCAATAAAATGACTTTCGGTGGCCTACCGATCTATCACGTCAGTGTGTTTATCCTCTCAACCAAGTCTGGTACCAATATACCGATTCCAGCGGAATGGAAGGTTTAGTGTGCCTGGGTACGGGATCGAACCAAGGATTGTTGGAAAGCGTATTGCAGGCCACCTCTAACTACTACGCTACACGCGCACCATTAGTATTTAAATCAGGTGTATTGCAAATGCCATTTGAACACTTTCAACTATAGCAACACTCCACGAAAGTAGTGTATTGTAACCATTCAGGATTCTTTTTGAGATCAATTGAGAATTGTAGAACTATTTTATAATTTTCTGCGTTATTCGTTTCCATCTACACATGAGACTCTACCTATCTTTATTCATTTATTCACAGATAGGTCAGTGACTCCGTCATTGATTGCCAAATAAAATCATTACAAAATTCTTTCTGGTTGAAAGCCACAAGCCATATGACGTCTTACTTTCAAAGGAAAGGATCCTAGATAGTCGATCTCGCGCACGCTCCTCCTCCTTAGGTTGCAAAAGAATTCTTCATCAGTACTGTCCGATACGCTTGTTGAGTGTTCTCTACAATTTTTACACGAAGATTACCCTCTTCTGCATATCGTGAACTTTGAGTCACAACAACAGCAATCAGGATTCCGTCATGAAACCTGTTGTATGGACCACATCCAGGCCGTATTCAGGACCATAAGAGTATGTCGACAGCATCATTTGCCTCTTGAATTCACTTTTTTCAAATATGACATTACATTAAACGCATTTCCAGCGTTGGAACGAAATGTATCACAAAAACACAGCTTTTATATCACCCTCTAACCATACATCGTGAAAGAGATCCAGAGATCGAAATAAGAAATTAGAAAATCTCTAGTTAAATATAAGATTTGATCCCATCTATTGCAGCGTTTGGTCAGGAACAGCTACTTTGTAAGTAGATTTCTCGTGAAAAGTGTCTTCTGGTTGAAGGCTCCTCTCAAGCGATGTTGAATAGCTCGAGGCCAATGATTGCCTTAGGCGAACTAGCTGGGAGCAAACCTACAAATAATACAGCTATGAAAACCAGACATTGCGAAAAATTACCGACTCACATATATAGTAGACATCCTCAGCTTCTGATCGAAAAGTCGCACGTCCTCTTTGGTAATGGGATGTTCTTCAGGAGGGCAGAATGATAACTCTTCACCAAGAAAAGCATCCGTAAAACGAATCCCTTCACACAGATGTGAAATGTCTTTCAATTTCTCGAAACTAAAACTTCGTGAGCTATAAAAAATACAAGTAAGAAATATGTACAAAACTATTCTGAAATGACAGAGATACCTTTAAGAAAGTAAAAAATAGTGAAACGTAAGGATATGAAAACACCATATTCATGTCTCAAAAAAGAAGAATGAGGAGAAAGTAAATCAACCATCTTAGTCGTTGACGAGTGCGTTCTTCTCCCCAATATACCATCACTTGAAGCTCAGTAGCTGTTCGCTGTTGCTACAACAAAACTACTTTAAATGGATCTAATAAGTTTCGAAATCAAAAGGGAGTACAGAAATACAGGTATGCAAAAACGCCTACTGCTGTTGACGCAGTAGAGACAATTGAGTTCATTGAAGATATGGGAGAATGGAGACGTATGGAAACCAGCTTAAAAAGGCTAAAATAACTGTAGGCGATATTAAGCGCGTCAAAATTTTTTGAAAAGTTAGATGAGCGTTACGATAAATTTTTCTTCAGGATAAAATCATAATTATAAGTTTTAAGTGAATTTTGTTTACGACCACATATCTAAATGTGTTACTACAGAGGACATTTAAATGAAAATAAAAACAAGACGTAAGCAAAATAAATAACAGTGAATATCCTTTCCTTAGAGTCACCACGATCTATCACAATTCCAGGAGCTGGACGAATATCAGCAGGAATGTGTTCCAGAGCGCCAGATTCTGTAGTGCATAAAACGACTACACGGGAAAACGCTCGTCTAAAAGTTCAAGTTTTATAATGAATCATATAAGATATAATCACATACAATGCTCTTCCAATAGCTTCTGAATCAACAACGGTTGTTAGTAACAAACCGGTTTCCTGAGTTTGTCAACGAAAATGAGAAAGTTGATTCATGAGAAGACTGTAAGATATAAGTTCCATTTCGTGAAATACGTAGGTCATCTCTGGCCTTCACTGTAACAACTGCAGCTCCACCCAGTCCTCGAACCGGCATCTTAAAAGAAATAATACTTTATGTAGAAGTGTATTAGAAAAGTAGAAAGAAAAATTAAGAGTTTATTTCAGCTGAAAGTAACCATAAAAATGAAATTAACACCATTGAAGTTACACAACAAAGATTTAAGAAAAGAAAAGAAACAATGAAACATTATCTATAAATAAAAGCTTATAAGAAAAAAAAGAATACCCTATAGTTCACTTGAGGTCCACCTCCTCCCTCCACCGCAATCAGAAGATTTGTATAGAATCGAGCATTCTGAGACGGGGAAAATTCAATTCGAAGCGGAACAGTACGACGTGCATCCAGAAGTAAGATTTGGCTGTCCAAGAGCTGCAACCAATATGGTCGTTCTTCATTAGAGCATTGAATAGTGATAGGAAAGATTTTAGAAAATAACTAGTGTACAGTAAAAGGTGGTCCAGAATGACTGAGCTTCGCCCTTATTTGAAGAGAGGTATCTGTACGATTGGTAACATCAACGTTCGAAACAGCTGTATCTCCAATAGCTACGAAACCGAACGCTACTTCGAGTTGAGGGATATAAAGCACAGACCTAAATCTCAATTTTCAGAAAATAAAGCTGTCATAAAATTCTTATTGGTAAGTGAAAAAAAAACCTCCGCGTCGGATTAGAAGTCAGTTGTGAAAAGCATGGAACCATAGCGTTTGTAGATAAAGAGCTAGATGATCTTGCAGAGGAATGCGGTCGAGAGCTCAACTAAAGATATATTCGTCAACTTCATTCACTCGCACGTCATTAGGTTGTATGGGGCATACGAAAGAAGTGAATAACGACCAAAAACAGCTACGAGCCGCTCTCTGGGGAACTTAGCAAACCTATTAGTTGCCTTACCGACATTTGAAGAGTATAGGTGGACTTACTTCTTCAAGCTCTGAAGTGTCTCACCACTTCTTCCCAATCATAGAATCAACCAGTATACACAGAATCAAGAATGATTATGACTAATGTATGTTGTGTGCAAACCATCCCAGCACAACAGATATAGGAATTATATCTCTGATCATAAAAAATACATAGTTGGTTTTGGCTTACATTTACTCACAAACAGCAATAGGACGCAACATATAGTACTATGCAGCTAACGGAGTGAAGTGTCATCATAGAGATATGCGTACAATTAGCAAAATATGTATGAAAAACAGCTTGAATAGCTAATAAACAAGCAAACAACAGCACGGAAGTTGATGAGAGCGAACACAAAAATTTATACACAAATACTAATTGTTTACTTATTATACATAGAGTGCTTGCTAATTAGATCCTACTTGCCTAGCTTTCCCTTTATTGCTTTCGTTGCCTTATAACCCTAATCCAAGGATGGAAAATGGATTGTATACGGGGTTTGAATGCAACTTTACAATCATTCTTCTATTCATTATAAATGGCCCAGAAAGATATCAGAGAGACAGAATAAGATGCAAGAGAGCTTTAAGGTGAACATTGGGATGGCTGACAATAATGATTGTGGCTTAAGCCACCCAGTTGTAGTTGCAACTTCAAAAGATTTGTACGTTTGTATTTTATAGAATAACACACGCAAACGTCGCGATGCTCGAAAAGGATCACCACCAGGAACGAATATTGTAAGAGAAAGAGGAACTATTAAAATCATAAAAGCAAAAAAACCGCCTCACAACGCACCTCTCCCTCGCATGAAACCTTCCCTTGATTACAAGCAGCACCATGATCCATTTTCTAAAATGTATACATTAGGAAATAAAAAAAAGAAAATCAAAAAGAAACCGAGAAGGAAATAATATTCAAATGAATGTTGGCGGTACCATTCGCTTCGGAGTAGAGTCTTCACCATGTAAAGCATTTTGAGAGGTGAATTTTTAGCCAGATATATTTCCAGTTCGTCTTGATCTAATCTCTTTTTTAACCCACCTAAGACAACGTGTACAACGTCTAAATTTTTGTGTCGAGCCCATGGAACAACGTATAATTTCTCATCTCTCACGCAACGAATAATATGTGACTCATGATTTTCACTGTAGTTTCGCAATAGCCCGCCCCTTATTTGTGTATTCGGCTCTACAATTTGGCTTATCTATTTAGTTTTCCATTTTTCTATTGAAATGCGTTGCTGTCGCCTTTGGCGGTCGATTTTGCAACACATGTAGTATATTTCTCCAATTTTATACAACATTTACAACTATCCACTTTAAAGAAAAGTATTTATCGCCTAGGAACCCTATAATAAACGAGGCTTGGCTCGATCTCGCGCTCCAAACAAACCGAACTCTCCATCCTTTGAGATCAGGAAAGTGGTTCCAAAAAAAAACATTACCTGGAAACATCGGTAGGCCACGCAAGATCGTATAGGGCAAATATTTTACCTGTTCGAGGCTCAGCGTAATAGATTGTAAATCCCAAAGTTATTGACCAACGCCAAAAACTCTACCCTCTTATAAATTCAGTACTACAACTATGATTCTTAAAAGAGATTTCAAATGAAAAACAACCAATTGCTGGTAATAACTGGATGTTCCACGGATTTCCACTCACTGAGGTTTTTCCTCACTGATGGATCTCGAGCCGGTTAGTCGTGAGGCTACGTGGCGCGTCCCCAGGTGGCGGATAGGGGGTCAAACGCGAACCAAAAGCGACCTTGTGCTTCCCAGAGCAGCAGGTGGATCAAAGGGATGAACACTCTTTTTCTGCTGCGCAGATCTGGCAGTGCAAATTGTATTCTACAAGTCAATTCGGCCAAAAGCCTGCAAGCAAGTGACTAGGAAGTACATGGGAGGCGGTTAGGAGTCCTGTCCACTCAACTCCAATGAACTCTGGGAAAGACTGGCAAGCTACTCATTAGTATATTCAGCCCCCATGGTTAGAGCCCGGCAAGCTACCCCGTGGGTACAAAAGATGCCAAACAGAGTAAAATAAATGAGAGTCATTCCCCTGACCACGAAAGAGCCCCCGATAAGGCAGCGTTGGGTAGGACGAGTACGGAGAGGCTGCTACAATCTCAGGGCTATCTGGGCTACCTAAATGTGATAGGACTAAGGTGACGATCTGTACCTACAACGCAAGATCGCTTGCATCTGAGTCCGCTGTTGAGGACTTGCTGATGCAGGCCAGAAAGATCAGATACGACGACATCGGACTGGCTGAGACGAGGAGACATCATTCCTTTAACGCCGTTTATGATCCTGGAAAAGAACTCTTCCTTGGAACATGCGACAATAGAGGAGTTGGAGGCGTTGGTGTCCTCGTCAACACGAGTTTGGCCATGAACATCGAATCGTTTAAACAACTAACAACCCGAATCGGACGGTTAAGGTTGAAGAGATGTGGGCCTATGCCGGCTCTAATTATCTACGTCGTCTACGCAGCTACCTCAAGCTACGACGAAGATGAGGTCGAAGCGTTTTATATGGACTTGGAGAAGTTCTACAGAGAAGATCATACCTCCTTCAAAGTCATAATTGGCGACTTCAACGCTAAGATTGGACCGAACAGGGAGAGAGGCTATCCGAGTTTATCATGACGACCAAGACAATCCATGGTAACTCACAGTTCCAAAAGCCCCTCTGTCAACGCTGGACGTGGGAATCCCCCAATGGAGAGTACCATAGTGAAATAGACCACATCATAGTAAACCGAAGATTTTGCATAACCGATTTGGGTGTGCAAATGCACTGGCTCGTCTCTTCACAGGCTACCTGTCAGAATGCAAGCTTCCAAACAATGGAAGACCAGCAAAACCGTGTTGTTGTACAAAAAGGGAGACCTCCACGACATTGGCAACTATCGCCCAATCTGCCTGCTGTCCGTCGTAAATAAACTCTTTACTAGAGTCATTCTCAACAGGATGGACAGAACATTGGACGAGGTACAGCCATGCGAGGAAGCAGGGTTCCGAAAAGGATTCAGTACGATAGACCACATACACACAATAACGAGGCTCATCGAACTATCACGAGAGTATAAAAGACCGCTCTGTCTCATTTTCATCGACTTGAGGAAAGCCTTTGACTCAGTTGAGACCGAAGCGGTGATAGAAGCTCTGGGAAACCAGGGCGTCGCTACCCAAACACCACTCCTTCGTGAGCTATAGAAGAATTTCACGAATAGAATACCGTATCGCCATTTTACAACGCAATTAAAATGAACGTAAAGAGGGGTGTTCGACAAGGCGACACAATGTCGCCAAAACTTTTCACATCGAGCCTCGAAGCCGTTATGCGAAAATTGGAATAGGACAATGAAAGAGTGAAAAATGATGGTCGGCAACTACACCATCTTCGCTTTGCTGATGATATCGTCCTTATAACATCAAACATCAGTCAGGCGGAACGAATGCTTGCCGACATTGACCGAGTATGTGGAAGTATTGGTCTTCGACTATACATGACGAAAACGGTATTCATGAAAACGGATCGGTCTCAAAGGCCCCATTTAAGCTCAACGGAACAAATATCTCCGAATGCAACAGTTATGTGTACCTAGAAGAACTCGAGAACTCAACATGATGAATGACGTAGCTCCATAGCTGAGCAGGAGGAAGAGAGCAGCTTAGGGAGCTTTTAAGAGCATCGAGGATGTAGTGAAGAGGATGAAGAACACTCGACTCCGTGCCCACATTTTTGACTCAACGATGCTTCCTGCATTAACATACGCATCAGAGACCTGATCGCTACGTAGGCAGGATGAAAGAACACTCAGCGAAAGGGCGATGCTAGGAGTGTCGCGTGTCACGCAAGTGAGAGAGGGAATACGAAGCTCGGACCTACGTCAACGATCGAAAATTAGAGACGCCGTCCTTTACGCCAAAATGTCAAAAATAAGGTGGGCCGGGCACGTGATGCGACGAAATGGCAACCGATGGACAAGAGCCGCCACGGATTGGATTCCTCGGGATGTCAAGCGCACAACAGGAAGACCACCGACCCGATTCTTCAGAGTTCTTTACAAACACGCTGAACGAATGGTATGATGCTCAACGTGTCCCTAGAGCGAGCAGAACCCTTTGGACCACTCTTGCACGCGACAGGGACAGATGGAGGAATTACTGGCGCCCGCTTGATTCAATCGAAGATCAACGGGAATACAGGTGATACAGTTGAACTGGATGTTAAATTGTATGTTCAAATAAACGCTTGTGTTATGTCGGCCGAAGAGAACTGAACTTTTTCGAATTGTTCAACGAGTGTAAAAAATACAATTCATAAGCCACAGAAACATCCAGTGCTTCTCATATGCGAAGAAAGTAAAGAGAGGTACATAGAAGGACAAAGATGACTTCAGTGGTGGAGCAATATGATGCATCACGACACTTGGATTATCGAGAACAGATTTTGCAATGGACTGCAGCTTCTGGGAGAATGAACAGAACTTTAAGAATTTTTGGAGTACTTCTAATATCTCGTTGTGAAAGTAAAGTGGCTTGGGCAGGCGACGAATCAGAATCGAGGGTACCAACATCTTTTGAAGAGATGAACATATTTATTAGACTGTGCCTTCACATAACAACTGTTAACACTACTAAGAGGAATTCCAAACTTCGCTTATGTATTCCATCCTCTTGAATCCCAAATCCCATCAAGAGATAAATTTGAAAATCTGTCTTACTTAGCTTACAATGAAAGTAGAACTGGAGACTTTTAAAATGTCTTCTAAACAATATGCGAATTGCTAACTTTGCTTCAGTAGAGAAAATTTCCTGTTTGAAAACCTCTCTAGGACGCTGGAAAGATTGCACAAGCTCAAAGAGTTTTCAAATTGGTGAGTAGAAGCTCCTTAGGTAAAGGATTAACTATTCGGCTTTGATTAGACCATGAAGGAAGTGGCATGTGGTCGATTCCATCAACCATCATAGGAATGATTGAATGCGTATCTGGCCTATACACTAGCCAAAGGTGGCCCAATGATGTTTCAAGTTAGTGCTTTTATCCTTCCAAACAAGTTTTAACCAACTCGTCATCCACGGAGAGATGAAGGCATGGTGACCTTAGATGAAGGGATCGAACCTTTGTTCGATACAGTGCATATTGCAAATTCACCTCTAATCACTGCTCTACACCAGCCCCTCCTGAGGTTATATATATGTATATATATTATAAATATATAAATGTTATATGTATATATGTTTGTATATATGTTTGTTTGTATGTATATATACATATATACAAACTCCACAAGTATATATATAAATGGTATACCAAAAGGTTCAAAAGTTGATGGCAAAACGTTTAGGTTATACGAGTTGTTACGATAGAGTCGAGTATCTCTAATGTCTTCAATGATAAAACATATGGAATCATAATAATAAGCTGGTACTCTTAGTTTCCTTCTTCTTAGAACAGTTCCGTCGCGAAAAGAACTAACCCGTTTGCAAAAAAATTTTGCAAACTTTAATTTGTACAAAATAAGCTTCTCAGGCGACGCGTGATATAACGTCTGCATCGGGAAGCTGTATAGATTAAATATATGGAGAAGAGCAATAAAAAAGTAGTGGGTGGGCGAGCAAAATAAAGAGCTGAAAGGAAAATGAATCATGCTAAATAGAACGATAGCAAAATAAAGTCAAAGAACAACCGTCAATGTGGCAGAAACCTTTGAAACCATTTCATTGTCAGGAACAATTGTCTTATTCATATCTGTAGTTTTATCCTGAACAGAATATGTTAGCCTTGAAAATAAATCAGGAAGACAGCCTTTACAGAAACACTTGAAACTTAACCTACCAAAGCATTTTCTGCCACAGCGAATCCAGCCTAAACTACAAATATATTGCGCAATGTTATTGCGGCAACTATAAAAGACAGCTCCTACCATGATTCCACCACTGCTACATGATTTAGTGGAAGAGAGATTACGCGAGGTACACGGCAATGATGGTTTACTTAAATAGAGCAGTGTGAATGCACCATTTTTTACTAATTAAGATATATGCACTGACATATATGAAACCGGAGGCGCAAAAAGGTGATTATGAGCTTTTCGTGGCTTCACTCGACTTTTTCTATGCTCTTCCAACACCTTCATTAACGATTCTGTGGAAGCACCAGAGGGTTGTTTCTGAAAAATTTTTCGTTTTAATTCTGGAAAGGTGTCCGACTAATAAGAAACATTTTCATAAACGGGTTAAAAGATTCGACATTAGAGATAATTCCACCGTTCTTCCAAGAACTCAAACACCGCGATCTCTTTTTTAACGAATAAATAACTGAGAAAAACTATGCTGTTTTTCATGCCAGGGTTATCAATGTTTCGCAAGAATTTACTAACCTAACTTATGTGTAATAGTCACTTTTAAATATACTTCTTGCTTAAGTTAAGACAATAAATACTCGTTTCAGAATTTTTGATTATCGAAGATACACTCTTCGTTAGGATCAAAGGTATACCTTTAAAACCTCTTGAATTGTCCTTATACTTAAATGAAGCGATCCCGTGGTTTCCGCAACAGAGTGCTCATCAAGTGTAGATGAAGCTAAAAAGAAAAAACAACTCTATACACATAAAAGGAACCCGAACTAAAGCCAATTTTTCCATGTAAATTACCTTCAGGCAGGATCAGAGATATACCATGGAATTCTTTAGCAAGATCATGATGTCGAGATGTAGCTTTGGCTATTAAGGCTGAAAAACATATATATGTATATATACACATATATGTATATATATGCATATATATATGTATATACACATGTATGTACGTGTGCATACGTATATATATGTAAAAGAGTGAATATGCAGTGGATGGCTATAGAATTAATATGAAAATGCAGTAACACACAAATAGGAGTGCTCGTTTGTACGACTCCTGAAGATGAAACAGAAGGGTTTGTCGGTTCGTTGGTCCTTTCGTCAACGGATTGTTGAACATTGTCATATTCATGCAATTCCTTTTCATCAACTAAATTAAAAAAAAAAGTATTACACAATGACATCACGACATGGTAGATTGCAGAGGAAATTCTACTAGTACCTCGTTAATTAGTATACAACAATTCTAGTGCAAACTCACAGTTTGATTCACGATCTGAAAGCGGGGCATCGTCGAAACTCTGATCATCGAATCTGTCTTCCACTATCTCTTCATCATCCGCAATGCTAGACATTTTGGAAGTGTCTGAAGATATTAAAGAGAACAACAAATAAAAAAATATATTTGGAATGCATACTGACTCTAGCAACGGTCATCCAGATTAAACGTTAAAAATCCACTAACATTAACGGAACAGTAAAACTCAAACACAATAGAGAAACCATTAAGAAAATCGATATATTATTTCTGAGTAATCGATATGGAAATTTCAAAATGATAAATATGAATTTTTGAATTCCAAAAAACCTACGAGGAGCACCAAGTTGAGCGAGAGTATATTTACGAGGTAGAGAACTCATTTGAGACCACTGAGATGACGGTTTACTTTTATATCAGCGAAATCAAGAAAACAACACGTACATATCTTTTACACGTCTATTCGTGAAATGAAAAACATGATAACCAGCTAGAAATGGATAGAAATCAACACGTCACTATAAAATCCCTATGACCGCCAGCAGGCAGTTTCCACCGCTTCTTAATTGTTGATTTGTGCTTAGGAAAGCATTCATTATGATTATGAATGTCAATAATAGTGTCTCCTACAGTTTATTTATTCGATATTGCGCGACGATTTAAAAAAAAATATTGTAGATCTCGTCGAACTGTGCGAGAGAACTATAAAATGTTAAGAGTTCCGACTTATTGCAACTGTCAAGCACTATATTCTATTGGAAAATGAAAATAAATAAGTTGCGAACTTCAATGTTATTCCACTATTTGAAAAATTAAGTATATTATGCAATTTGTTCAGTAATCATTATTAACACTTCCGTAACGAAACTGTATTTTCGATAACAGACTATAATTTCTTCATTAATATAGTAAGGGAATTGGGAAGTCTACATACCAATAAAAACAACTTTACTCTACCATTCCAAGTGTAATGTAAATCTATTACAAATGAAGCAAAACATTCCAAAAAAATGAAACCAAATCTAAATTTTTTCAAACTTTTCAAATAAGCGCGGTAGCCGCAAATACAAACGGAGCTACGAAAAATACGTCTATGCATTCTAGGGCGAAATATTGTGTTGTTGAATTGAACAGCTTTTGTATTGGAGATAAAGGCTTTCTCTCTGAAATGTGAAAAGAATATCATTGCCTTTAGAAAATAAGAATTTTAATTTGATGGGATATCTGTAGGCAAAAATCTATAGATTTCAATGGTTTTATTCCAAGTATTAAGGTTCAATACGAACCGACAATATATTAATTTAAAGTTAAAAGCGTTCATTATTTTCTCATTGAATGCACTGGATCAAATAAATCTCGAATGTAATGTGTTGAAAGTTAAAAGCAACCATTCAATCATCGTATGACTCCACATGACGACAGTATGACGCAGTGGTTAGAGGTGCCCTAAAATTCACGATTGATCTTTGGTTCGGTTCCGGGCTTACTAAGTCGTCCATATCACTCTGGGATCGGAAAATTATTTAGACTCTTACTCTCTTACTTTTGTCAGGTATCGTAAGTTTGTATAAATTGAATATATATTCAACCATCTCAATGATGTCTGCTGAAGTCGAATGCTTGGCGTATCGCCTCACGGATTGATCAACGACGATCCCTTTGATCCGTTATTTTATGTTTTATGACGTCATATAAGGACTTAAGTCATTGCATATTAACGCATGCCGAAAATCTGTACAACCCTCATTCGAGTGGTTTATAGAGGTTTTTTTCTTTGCACTCCTTAAAACTACTGGGAACTGGGGTTCGCATATTATTTGAAGAAGAACGACTATAAAAATACCAAGGGAAACATGTGTTTAAAGTAAACATCAATAAAATGCTCATTTTCTGTTAATATCTTTAGTACTTTAGTGCTTCGTAAATAACACTACCGAATAGTTTTTGCGCTTGATTAATTAATCTGCAGCTGTTAATAAGTAGGAAGCTAGGCTTTGAAATGACAGCCACCTGAGCCTTCTCCATAAGCAGCACAATCACGCGTGTTGTTTTTTTCAAATAATTGTCCTCGAATGAAGATTAGATCTGTGCTTGGAAATACACCTGCAAACATTTTGTAGAAATTCACAATTGCTTAGAAGTTAGGTAAATCTTAAAGGTTTAGAACATTAGGATTATGTCGAGTATTAAGTTGACATCACTGCAGTTTACAAGTTTCCCTACAGCCTCAATTCACCGCCATCTTCGTGGAATGATTCAAATCATCTGCAATCTGTAAATGAGCTCCTTTCATCAAAAATAACATGACAATAAATATAAATATATAAATATTATATGACGAGAGAACCGGCTGATCAAGGAGATTTAGAGTAAAGACTGTTAGTAGACTGAACCGGAAAGAGGCTATTTCGATTATATCTCAGTTCTTCATTAGTAATCTGTTGCCTTTCATCAACTTTAGTAATAAAGTTTTTGTATTATCTCTAGCAAAGCAAAGGTGTTACGAAATATTGCTAAGAAATGATGAAAACTGAAGCTAGATATTAGTTCACCTAACACGGTTGGTGATTATTAAATATTAGCTATACACTATTTTTGCAGGAAAACATAACAGGTTAAAAAAACACTGGAAGTAGTCCAAAACAGGAAACAATGCTTCTGTTCAATTGTGAACATAAAGATCTGAATCCAATTCTACTTGAGAAACACAGTGGTTCTACCACTTCTTTCTATTATATGAAGTTGATGTAGAGAAAGTTGTACTCTAATATTCTTAGTTCTACAATACCCATACCAAGTCCTAAAATCTCCTCTAAAATTCTGCTTTTGCATCCCGACGTCAAAAATGTGGGCTGTTTCTTAGAAAGCCACATCTTAGCTCAGAGTAAGCTTTCTTAACCGTAATAAAAACCTTTAAAATTTACACATTTTTGCGAACGAGGCACATATCGGTTGCATAAAATTCTGCATTTTTGGAAGCGATGAAGTCATTGAATGCAGTTTAAGCCTTCGTTTGTTTCTGAAATTTTTACCGAACAGGAAGCTGTCGAGATGCTTGAAAAAGTCGTAGACGATAGATAAGAGATGCGGCAACTATGGTGAGTGAGGCAGGGTTTCGTGGCCCAGCTCCTTCGACCGTAGCAGGGGAATGACAGCGACTTTTATATTTTCCAAGGTAGAACTCGCCGTTACGATTTTTTTGAAACAAATGTCGCCCTGTGCATTCCTTGGCCTAATCCTCATTGCTGTTTTAAATACTCTATTCTGCAACAACGCCCGAGTTTGATCTCGTTTTCTCCTATTTTTTTCAAGCCGAATCCACACACAAATCCGTGGACCTTCGTAGATGGTGAATACGAGGAAACCAATAAGAGATGCGCTGGGACCCGCAGAACATCTGACGTCGGATCATGGAAGAACAACTTTGCTCCTGTTTTTCGCCCTAATCTTCGTCCATAATTCAAAATACTCCACGGAGATATGTGAAAAAATTCAACTCAGTTAATCCCAGACACATAGTTGGTGGCTAACTTATTAGAACTATGCCAAAAACGACTACGTTATTAGATAGTGAAACGCTGAAGAAATGGATTTTTGGCTTCTGAATTGTCGGAATGATTTATATTTTTCAAATACAGGTAACCATACTCATGAATAAATCTATGAGTTTTTCTCAATGTGCATGGATTGTATTTTGCATGTCAACTGACCAGAAGGCTGAAATGAAGTGAGGTGGTAGAAATGGGACACCGTGTGAGGTAGATTCCAATAAATAAACCCGACTTGTAATAGGAGGAACTTGACAAGCTACACCTTTGTTAGGTCCTGCATTGCAATGACAAAGCTTGGCAAGCCTGCCGTGGATATCTTTTATCACAGATATTGAAAACAAAAAGCCTCATACAAAAAAATCATTGTGCTCCTGGTGCTCATGGGGTGTGGAGAACAGATTAGTCGACTGTGTCAGAGATGAGCATAAACGGTTTCAATCAATTGATAAACCACAAAACTGATTGTAAAGGTAATGCAGCAAAAAATTATAAAAGATTGAGGAAATATTTGGATTATTTAGAGTAGATTGCCCAATTTCGCAACGCGAAAAGTTCACGTTTTTTTTCACCATTTTTCTTAGTGATCTTGTTCTAATACTAACTTGTACTGATTCTGGGTGGGTACCTGTAGCGTAGTAGTTAGAGGTGCAATGGAATAAGCACTATCTGAGTGTTTGATCTGAGAGCCGATCTAATCAAGTCCTTCCTTCCTCTGGTAACGAGAAATTGGTGCCAGACTAGTCTGGGAGGATAAGGCCAGTGATTTCATACATTGCCAGGTAACCGGAACTCATTGCGTTCAATCACTTTTACAATGCCTGAAGTCGAATCCATGATGCATTGCTCAGAAAATCAACGATAGTGACCAATGCCGAATGGTTTGTCGATTGTCCTTCATTGATTTGGACTACTGAGATAATGTCGTTTCAAAATTTGACTTTTTTAACTTTCAATTGAACAGTGACGCAAAATCGTTGAAACTGGTTGCATTGAACTGCATTTGGTCAGAGAATTGCTAATGATCAATGGTTACAACGTTCGTTTCGGAATGTTTATTGATGGAGAAAAGCAGCTTGAGGATTACAAGGATCGCAGCTACCCTTATGATGACCAAGAGAAAAGACACATGAAGAAAAACCTGGAACACATTTGTGCGAAATTACGCTCGAAGAATTTTGCGGCCACTTGTCATGGATGTTATTGAGCACATGAAATCATAACGCATAAAATCCTGGGAAAATTACTACGGCAAGAATTAGTGTGCAGAAGTCGCTATAATGTACTAAAAATTGGAATATAGGATGTTGATGAAAGATCGGTAAAGACGGTTTCTACTACATAATTATTAGCAGCGCGAATTGCAAGTGGTAGTGTAGAAGGACATGTTGGAGTTGGACATGTTTACTAATTTAAAGTGGGAATTACGGATTACTGCCACTTCAAAATCCTGGACAACTTCATTCGCACTAAACATCAATTCAGAAGCGACCAAACAGGCCTTTGACGACTTCAGACTAAAAAATCTTATCTTCTGCGTGGATGGAATGTCTAAACTGGTACAGTTTTAAAAAAAATTCAGTACTTATTAAGGCTTTCACTTTGGCCGATAAAGTTAATTTTTTTAACGATGTTGTAGTGGTGTTCAATTTTCTGCTCAAAATCGGATATTTATTGCTAAAATACGAACATGATCGGCGAAGTATCCGTTATTGAGGATAGGTTGAAAGAAAGCTAACGTTAAAAGTGCGAATAGTTCAGACCTTTGTGAGTAGATTTATTCTATTGGCTATCATTCTTTGACGAAAAAGTATACAGCGGAAAGAAGTGCTGGTAAGCAATATTTATGTTAAATCTAGCTTCACATATACGGAATGCTGCTTTGGAACAGTTATAGGTGTATAGTAAAATAAAGCACGCTGAGAGAAAGGCAAAGGGAGGGGCACGGATGGTGTAATGGATAACTGGTGACCCCCCGGAAAGGGCAATCATCTGGTTGGAAGTTCGCACCGCCCCGAAGTTTTGCAAATATCTCAGTGTCTTAGCGGTTATTTCGATTGATAATAACACTACCGATTAACAGAAATAGGTAGTTAAAAATGAAATTCAAAATTATAGGTGTGTTTAAATCTAGGCAAATTTTCATCTTTAAATTTTGACCCCAAATTAAGTAAAACACTAATCCAGCACAGTATCAAAATGGTGTCTTAATGGCATCTCTTAATGGGGTATATTTAAGGAAATATCAGCTTGAAAACTAAACTATATTTGGCACTCGACATGATTACTACATTAAATCCGAAGGCACTCGAAAAAGTCTCTTGCACGCTTTCTCGACGCTTTTCACCCGCTCGATGCTGATTTCTTCAAGTGTTGGATGGTCCAATTGTAGGTGAGGAAATCGAATGCTGTTTTCGGATGTTGACTGGTCATAGTGAATAGACATGTGTAGATAACATGGTAAACCCTGAAATTTTCGATTTTCACAGTTTGAATCCATTGATGCCAATGAATATGAACTGTATACTCCGTGTCGTCACTTTACTCTTTATACTCGTTTATGTAAAAATCACTCTTTTATATTCGATCACTTATTTTTAATTTCAAAAAGGAATATTATTTTGGACAAATAAGCAATACTTAGAAAACTAAGTATAAAAAATAAGGTATATCCATTTACCACGTCGCATTTTAAAAAAAAAGAAGAGCAAGAGTAGAAAACGTGAAATATGTTAGTTTTTGTGACACTCTCCCTAGCTAAGATAAGTGCACGTTAAATGTAAGATGGCTTTAAAAAACAACCTTTTGAAGGATGCGAGTAATCCTAAATGCTTTATGCCAAGGATTAAAAGTCCGAATGACGACTGCAGAGATTTTCATGTGACACAAAGGTTTTGATTTAAAAAATTAGTACATAAAGGAGGCAACCAGATGATATTTTATTGTTTCTGGTATAATAAAAAGTGATTTCGCCTTTTATGGTCATTGTTTTTCCATGAGATAGCGATTTTTTACTGTGGAATTATACTTCTTGATTCTTCTTCTTTGAACGAGCACGAGGTTGTTAAGTTTATTATGAGGCTGACGTTTCGGCCGTATCGCCTTCTTCAGAGCCTGGAAAGGTCGACTGACAGCGATCTACCAAGCCAAACACGTCAATAACTCAAACAGAGAAATTCAAAAACCAAGTCCTAACCGCGTAAATAACATAGAATACTCACCACTTCTCTGCCTTCGACCAACCGCTAGGTTGTGTCTGCGGAAGAGGAATGAGGTATACTTCCTTCTAGAGTGCCCCTTTATCAGACTAGAAGATCATCCTGATATATTGTGCGAAATCACGTGTGATTAGGAGGCACTCTTCCTTGCGGTTCATGTTTGAGTTTTTGAAATTAATCCAAAATGCCTCAAGAACTTTGCGTGTCGATATGCTAGTTTCTTGATCAAGAATATTAACCTTAACATCAAAATCCTCTCCGTTGTGTCTTTGTGTCCTATGCGTGCCTAGTGGAGTACTCGTTTTGCTTTTAAATTTTCCATCTAGGTGTTCTTCTATGCGGACACAAAGAGGTCTTCCCGTTTCGCCAATATATTCGTCTCCGCAAGTTTGCAAGAAATCAGGTACACTGTACCTGAGATCATGCAATCACCGTCTCTGCCCTGAGGGCAAATGCAAAATAATATAATAAATAAATATAAATAAATAAAATAATGTAATACAAATACAAAATATTATACATTACATGTTTTACACATACATTACATGGACGATGCAAAATTTTTAATAACACCAGCTATTTATCTGTAAAAAGTGAACTACCAAAGTAGGAAAGTACTAGTAACTTTTCTAAGGTGTGTGTACTTTTCATTTTAAGCTTATTTCACTTTAAAACATTCATCATGCCATCTCATTGTGTCATTGGCCTTTTATGTCAAGAAAGTGATTTGGATGTCCGATGGCAAATCTCCATTTTGCTGACGTATGACAATGTGACAATTCATTGTGACAGCTTTCTACCAGTACATCTCACATAAGAGATCCAAGAACAAAACCAAGTTCTTCAGAATTCACAAGTTATTCAGGATGTACTGAATTTTAGTGCAGATGTAGTGCATTCCATAATGATGTACTTTATGTACGAATTTCTAAATAAGAGAAGGCATTTGTACACCGATAGTGTTGGTATACAAGTATTCCTTTGGCTGAGGACTTACTGCATAGAAGGACCTATCTTATGGGCTGTATTATAATATCGCATATATGTATGTTCTCGAACAGTAAGGGTCTAAACCAGCAATAAAAATTGGTGGTAATAAGAATTAATAATTGTTTCCAAACAGAAAATCTTCTCACCCCTAATGTCTGAACAGTCTGAAGAAGAATTCTCAAAGAACTGCAATGATGCTGTTATGTATCCAAATTATTTCCAATAATTTCACTGTCGTGAAAAGAAACACAGTAAGTTAGAACATTTATCATTACTGATTTATTATTACATCATAGTGAAAAGCTGTCCTAAGGTAATGAACCTCAATGTCTAAACAAGGGAATATCTGCGTTTTCTCATTGGCCATAATCTGTAGTGTATATTCTCTTAAAAAGCAATACACTCTTGTCCCAAATTGAGCTGCTCTAAATGGAGGTTTTTTATAAATTATTAGGAGAGAGAACAGTTTTCGAAGAGCTATTCCGGACATACGATTTACGTCGAATTTTCTTTTCTAGTGATTTCAAGAAGTGCGGTAAGAAAACCTCTGGGAATCTTTCAAGGGGTGTATACCGATTTTGGTACACATGGCGTTTTTGTGTTAAGGAAGCGAACCGAAAAGCTATATTCTAGGCAGCAGAATCCATTCAATTTATTCATTAAATTTCATAGAGTACAATTAAAATTAGGAATTGATAACACATTAGAAGTGATACTGTTCAGCAAAAGAAAGTATTGGTTCGATCATACACGAGGACCATTAAGCCTATCATCCCTCCGGAGTCGGGTTGGAGAATTGGTACCAGACTTGTTCAGGACCAATTGGCTTCTTCAAATCCGCATAACTGGCGACTACTTAAGGGTTGAACAACAATTGTTTAATTTTCAATTATGAAGTAGTATAAGTATCAATATCCTTCATATTTTTACCCAGATGTCTCTTTAGTAAATTCCAGAAGATTACACTTTCCTAACCATTTAACAACATAATAACCTTACTGGTTCAATGCGGCACCAGACCAACGAAGCCCTTAAACCTTGAATTTGGTTTGTAACATTGTTGTCGAGCAGTTCGTCTGTTAACAAATCGGAAGATTCAAATCGCTGCTCTCATGAAAACAATCTCAGGTGATAAAATAACGATGGATTGTAGACGATTTATTTATAAAGGTCATAATTTACTTTTAAAATGATATAATCCTGATCAAACACAACATGGCTACTCTGAAAAAAGGAACAGTTGGAATCTACTAATTCTACCAACGAGACACTTTTCTTTTGTTCGCATAGCATTTTGACGTCTTGAAATCGACGATTTTCCTGAAAACGTTTTCAGCAGCGGTCTAGTTTTTAAAGACTTCTTAGTAGTAGTAGCTTTCGAGATTCCTGCGAAAAAATGGTAATCGGTTAGCCAGAGATCCGATGTGAAATGATTCGTATGTGAGGGTTACGTAAATCTATTAGTCGAGAATCTACAGCGTTACAGGTACCAGATTTTGTCGAGGATTTTTGTACAAAATAATTGACTGTTTCTGGTTGCCCTTTTTAAAATGTGTGGCAAATTTGATCTAATTGTCCAAAGCCATATAACATGGATCTAAAAAGCGACAATCTTGCTAATTTCAAAACAATTTCCACGTAAATTAGTTCTTTTATTAAGGCTAGCAAACGGATAAAAAGAATCGCGAAGAAATACCTTTCTAATATGTATCCACCCTACACACATAAATTAGTTGGGCATTTTAGATTCTTTCGAGTTTTTTCTTCGTTTCATTAAACCACAATATTATTTGACATCGGTCTCATCCTATGCACACTTTGGTTTTTTTATGTTTTTTTTTTCATCGATATTTCCGTTTTCTTGCCAAGTACGATAGATTGTTGTGGTTTTTGTTATTATTTGAAAAATAAAGGACAATCAATCAGTGCTGATCAGTCTCGCGCTATGCATTCGACTTCATCAAGCATTGTAGAGATTAATAAATGCATATATTTGCCAATAAAATGACTTTCGGTGGCCTACCGATCTATCACGTCAGTGTGTTTATCCTCTCAACCAAGTCTGGTACCAATATACCGATTCCAGCGGAATGGAAGGTTTAGTGTGCCTGGGTACGGGATCGAACCAAGGATTGTTGGAAAGCGTATTGCAGGCCACCTCTAACTACTACGCTACACGCGCACCATTAGTATTTAAATCAGGTGTATTGCAAATGCCATTTGAACACTTTCAACTATAGCAACACTCCACGAAAGTAGTGTATTGTAACCATTCAGGATTCTTTTTGAGATCAATTGAGAATTGTAGAACTATTTTATAATTTTCTGCGTTATTCGTTTCCATCTACACATGAGACTCTACCTATCTTTATTCATTTATTCACAGATAGGTCAGTGACTCCGTCATTGATTGCCAAATAAAATCATTACAAAATTCTTTCTGGTTGAAAGCCACAAGCCATATGACGTCTTACTTTCAAAGGAAAGGATCCTAGATAGTCGATCTCGCGCACGCTCCTCCTCCTTAGGTTGCAAAAGAATTCTTCATCAGTACTGTCCGATACGCTTGTTGAGTGTTCTCTACAATTTTTACACGAAGATTACCCTCTTCTGCATATCGTGAACTTTGAGTCACAACAACAGCAATCAGGATTCCGTCATGAAACCTGTTGTATGGACCACATCCAGGCCGTATTCAGGACCATAAGAGTATGTCGACAGCATCATTTGCCTCTTGAATTCACTTTTTTCAAATATGACATTACATTAAACGCATTTCCAGCGTTGGAACGAAATGTATCACAAAAACACAGCTTTTATATCACCCTCTAACCATACATCGTGAAAGAGATCCAGAGATCGAAATAAGAAATTAGAAAATCTCTAGTTAAATATAAGATTTGATCCCATCTATTGCAGCGTTTGGTCAGGAACAGCTACTTTGTAAGTAGATTTCTCGTGAAAAGTGTCTTCTGGTTGAAGGCTCCTCTCAAGCGATGTTGAATAGCTCGAGGCCAATGATTGCCTTAGGCGAACTAGCTGGGAGCAAACCTACAAATAATACAGCTATGAAAACCAGACATTGCGAAAAATTACCGACTCACATATATAGTAGACATCCTCAGCTTCTGATCGAAAAGTCGCACGTCCTCTTTGGTAATGGGATGTTCTTCAGGAGGGCAGAATGATAACTCTTCACCAAGAAAAGCATCCGTAAAACGAATCCCTTCACACAGATGTGAAATGTCTTTCAATTTCTCGAAACTAAAACTTCGTGAGCTATAAAAAATACAAGTAAGAAATATGTACAAAACTATTCTGAAATGACAGAGATACCTTTAAGAAAGTAAAAAATAGTGAAACGTAAGGATATGAAAACACCATATTCATGTCTCAAAAAAGAAGAATGAGGAGAAAGTAAATCAACCATCTTAGTCGTTGACGAGTGCGTTCTTCTCCCCAATATACCATCACTTGAAGCTCAGTAGCTGTTCGCTGTTGCTACAACAAAACTACTTTAAATGGATCTAATAAGTTTCGAAATCAAAAGGGAGTACAGAAATACAGGTATGCAAAAACGCCTACTGCTGTTGACGCAGTAGAGACAATTGAGTTCATTGAAGATATGGGAGAATGGAGACGTATGGAAACCAGCTTAAAAAGGCTAAAATAACTGTAGGCGATATTAAGCGCGTCAAAATTTTTTGAAAAGTTAGATGAGCGTTACGATAAATTTTTCTTCAGGATAAAATCATAATTATAAGTTTTAAGTGAATTTTGTTTACGACCACATATCTAAATGTGTTACTACAGAGGACATTTAAATGAAAATAAAAACAAGACGTAAGCAAAATAAATAACAGTGAATATCCTTTCCTTAGAGTCACCACGATCTATCACAATTCCAGGAGCTGGACGAATATCAGCAGGAATGTGTTCCAGAGCGCCAGATTCTGTAGTGCATAAAACGACTACACGGGAAAACGCTCGTCTAAAAGTTCAAGTTTTATAATGAATCATATAAGATATAATCACATACAATGCTCTTCCAATAGCTTCTGAATCAACAACGGTTGTTAGTAACAAACCGGTTTCCTGAGTTTGTCAACGAAAATGAGAAAGTTGATTCATGAGAAGACTGTAAGATATAAGTTCCATTTCGTGAAATACGTAGGTCATCTCTGGCCTTCACTGTAACAACTGCAGCTCCACCCAGTCCTCGAACCGGCATCTTAAAAGAAATAATACTTTATGTAGAAGTGTATTAGAAAAGTAGAAAGAAAAATTAAGAGTTTATTTCAGCTGAAAGTAACCATAAAAATGAAATTAACACCATTGAAGTTACACAACAAAGATTTAAGAAAAGAAAAGAAACAATGAAACATTATCTATAAATAAAAGCTTATAAGAAAAAAAAGAATACCCTATAGTTCACTTGAGGTCCACCTCCTCCCTCCACCGCAATCAGAAGATTTGTATAGAATCGAGCATTCTGAGACGGGGAAAATTCAATTCGAAGCGGAACAGTACGACGTGCATCCAGAAGTAAGATTTGGCTGTCCAAGAGCTGCAACCAATATGGTCGTTCTTCATTAGAGCATTGAATAGTGATAGGAAAGATTTTAGAAAATAACTAGTGTACAGTAAAAGGTGGTCCAGAATGACTGAGCTTCGCCCTTATTTGAAGAGAGGTATCTGTACGATTGGTAACATCAACGTTCGAAACAGCTGTATCTCCAATAGCTACGAAACCGAACGCTACTTCGAGTTGAGGGATATAAAGCACAGACCTAAATCTCAATTTTCAGAAAATAAAGCTGTCATAAAATTCTTATTGGTAAGTGAAAAAAAAACCTCCGCGTCGGATTAGAAGTCAGTTGTGAAAAGCATGGAACCATAGCGTTTGTAGATAAAGAGCTAGATGATCTTGCAGAGGAATGCGGTCGAGAGCTCAACTAAAGATATATTCGTCAACTTCATTCACTCGCACGTCATTAGGTTGTATGGGGCATACGAAAGAAGTGAATAACGACCAAAAACAGCTACGAGCCGCTCTCTGGGGAACTTAGCAAACCTATTAGTTGCCTTACCGACATTTGAAGAGTATAGGTGGACTTACTTCTTCAAGCTCTGAAGTGTCTCACCACTTCTTCCCAATCATAGAATCAACCAGTATACACAGAATCAAGAATGATTATGACTAATGTATGTTGTGTGCAAACCATCCCAGCACAACAGATATAGGAATTATATCTCTGATCATAAAAAATACATAGTTGGTTTTGGCTTACATTTACTCACAAACAGCAATAGGACGCAACATATAGTACTATGCAGCTAACGGAGTGAAGTGTCATCATAGAGATATGCGTACAATTAGCAAAATATGTATGAAAAACAGCTTGAATAGCTAATAAACAAGCAAACAACAGCACGGAAGTTGATGAGAGCGAACACAAAAATTTATACACAAATACTAATTGTTTACTTATTATACATAGAGTGCTTGCTAATTAGATCCTACTTGCCTAGCTTTCCCTTTATTGCTTTCGTTGCCTTATAACCCTAATCCAAGGATGGAAAATGGATTGTATACGGGGTTTGAATGCAACTTTACAATCATTCTTCTATTCATTATAAATGGCCCAGAAAGGTATCAGAGAGACAGAATAAGATGCAAGAGAGCTTTAAGGTGAACATTGGGATGGCTGACAATAATGATTGTGGCTTAAGCCACCCAGTTGTAGTTGCAACTTCAAAAGATTTGTACGTTTGTATTTTATAGAATAACACACGCAAACGTCGCGATGCTCGAAAAGGATCACCACCAGGAACGAATATTGTAAGAGAAAGAGGAACTATTAAAATCATAAAAGCAAAAAAACCGCCTCACAACGCACCTCTCCCTCGCATGAAACCTTCCCTTGATTACAAGCAGCACCATGATCCATTTTCTAAAATGTATACATTAGGAAATAAAAAAAAGAAAATCAAAAAGAAACCGAGAAGGAAATAATATTCAAATGAATGTTGGCGGTACCATTCGCTTCGGAGTAGAGTCTTCACCATGTAAAGCATTTTGAGAGGTGAATTTTTAGCCAGATATATTTCCAGTTCGTCTTGATCTAATCTCTTTTTTAACCCACCTAAGACAACGTGTACAACGTCTAAATTTTTGTGTCGAGCCCATGGAACAACGTATAATTTCTCATCTCTCACGCAACGAATAATATGTGACTCATGATTTTCACTGTAGTTTCGCAATAGCCCGCCCCTTATTTGTGTATTCGGCTCTACAATTTGGCTTATCTATTTAGTTTTCCATTTTTCTATTGAAATGCGTTGCTGTCGCCTTTGGCGGTCGATTTTGCAACACATGTAGTATATTTCTCCAATTTTATACAACATTTACAACTATCCACTTTAAAGAAAAGTATTTATCGCCTAGGAACCCTATAATAAACGAGGCTTGGCTCGATCTCGCGCTCCAAACAAACCGAACTCTCCATCCTTTGAGATCAGGAAAGTGGTTCCAAAAAAAAACATTACCTGGAAACATCGGTAGGCCACGCAAGATCGTATAGGGCAAATATTTTACCTGTTCGAGGCTCAGCGTAATAGATTGTAAATCCCAAAGTTATTGACCAACGCCAAAAACTCTACCCTCTTATAAATTCAGTACTACAACTATGATTCTTAAAAGAGATTTCAAATGAAAAACAACCAATTGCTGGTAATAACTGGATGTTCCACGGATTTCCACTCACTGAGGTTTTTCCTCACTGATGGATCTCGAGCCGGTTAGTCGTGAGGCTACGTGGCGCGTCCCCAGGTGGCGGATAGGGGGTCAAACGCGAACCAAAAGCGACCTTGTGCTTCCCAGAGCAGCAGGTGGATCAAAGGGATGAACACTCTTTTTCTGCTGCGCAGATCTGGCAGTGCAAATTGTATTCTACAAGTCAATTCGGCCAAAAGCCTGCAAGCAAGTGACTAGGAAGTACATGGGAGGCGGTTAGGAGTCCTGTCCACTCAACTCCAATGAACTCTGGGAAAGACTGGCAAGCTACTCATTAGTATATTCAGCCCCCATGGTTAGAGCCCGGCAAGCTACCCCGTGGGTACAAAAGATGCCAAACAGAGTAAAATAAATGAGAGTCATTCCCCTGACCACGAAAGAGCCCCCGATAAGGCAGCGTTGGGTAGGACGAGTACGGAGAGGCTGCTACAATCTCAGGGCTATCTGGGCTACCTAAATGTGATAGGACTAAGGTGACGATCTGTACCTACAACGCAAGATCGCTTGCATCTGAGTCCGCTGTTGAGGACTTGCTGATGCAGGCCAGAAAGATCAGATACGACGACATCGGACTGGCTGAGACGAGGAGACATCATTCCTTTAACGCCGTTTATGATCCTGGAAAAGAACTCTTCCTTGGAACATGCGACAATAGAGGAGTTGGAGGCGTTGGTGTCCTCGTCAACACGAGTTTGGCCATGAACATCGAATCGTTTAAACAACTAACAACCCGAATCGGACGGTTAAGGTTGAAGAGATGTGGGCCTATGCCGGCTCTAATTATCTACGTCGTCTACGCAGCTACCTCAAGCTACGACGAAGATGAGGTCGAAGCGTTTTATATGGACTTGGAGAAGTTCTACAGAGAAGATCATACCTCCTTCAAAGTCATAATTGGCGACTTCAACGCTAAGATTGGACCGAACAGGGAGAGAGGCTATCCGAGTTTATCATGACGACCAAGACAATCCATGGTAACTCACAGTTCCAAAAGCCCCTCTGTCAACGCTGGACGTGGGAATCCCCCAATGGAGAGTACCATAGTGAAATAGACCACATCATAGTAAACCGAAGATTTTGCATAACCGATTTGGGTGTGCAAATGCACTGGCTCGTCTCTTCACAGGCTACCTGTCAGAATGCAAGCTTCCAAACAATGGAAGACCAGCAAAACCGTGTTGTTGTACAAAAAGGGAGACCTCCACGACATTGGCAACTATCGCCCAATCTGCCTGCTGTCCGTCGTAAATAAACTCTTTACTAGAGTCATTCTCAACAGGATGGACAGAACATTGGACGAGGTACAGCCATGCGAGGAAGCAGGGTTCCGAAAAGGATTCAGTACGATAGACCACATACACACAATAACGAGGCTCATCGAACTATCACGAGAGTATAAAAGACCGCTCTGTCTCATTTTCATCGACTTGAGGAAAGCCTTTGACTCAGTTGAGACCGAAGCGGTGATAGAAGCTCTGGGAAACCAGGGCGTCGCTACCCAAACACCACTCCTTCGTGAGCTATAGAAGAATTTCACGAATAGAATACCGTATCGCCATTTTACAACGCAATTAAAATGAACGTAAAGAGGGGTGTTCGACAAGGCGACACAATGTCGCCAAAACTTTTCACATCGAGCCTCGAAGCCGTTATGCGAAAATTGGAATAGGACAATGAAAGAGTGAAAAATGATGGTCGGCAACTACACCATCTTCGCTTTGCTGATGATATCGTCCTTATAACATCAAACATCAGTCAGGCGGAACGAATGCTTGCCGACATTGACCGAGTATGTGGAAGTATTGGTCTTCGACTATACATGACGAAAACGGTATTCATGAAAACGGATCGGTCTCAAAGGCCCCATTTAAGCTCAACGGAACAAATATCTCCGAATGCAACAGTTATGTGTACCTAGAAGAACTCGAGAACTCAACATGATGAATGACGTAGCTCCATAGCTGAGCAGGAGGAAGAGAGCAGCTTAGGGAGCTTTTAAGAGCATCGAGGATGTAGTGAAGAGGATGAAGAACACTCGACTCCGTGCCCACATTTTTGACTCAACGATGCTTCCTGCATTAACATACGCATCAGAGACCTGATCGCTACGTAGGCAGGATGAAAGAACACTCAGCGAAAGGGCGATGCTAGGAGTGTCGCGTGTCACGCAAGTGAGAGAGGGAATACGAAGCTCGGACCTACGTCAACGATCGAAAATTAGAGACGCCGTCCTTTACGCCAAAATGTCAAAAATAAGGTGGGCCGGGCACGTGATGCGACGAAATGGCAACCGATGGACAAGAGCCGCCACGGATTGGATTCCTCGGGATGTCAAGCGCACAACAGGAAGACCACCGACCCGATTCTTCAGAGTTCTTTACAAACACGCTGAACGAATGGTATGATGCTCAACGTGTCCCTAGAGCGAGCAGAACCCTTTGGACCACTCTTGCACGCGACAGGGACAGATGGAGGAATTACTGGCGCCCGCTTGATTCAATCGAAGATCAACGGGAATACAGGTGATACAGTTGAACTGGATGTTAAATTGTATGTTCAAATAAACGCTTGTGTTATGTCGGCCGAAGAGAACTGAACTTTTTCGAATTGTTCAACGAGTGTAAAAAATACAATTCATAAGCCACAGAAACATCCAGTGCTTCTCATATGCGAAGAAAGTAAAGAGAGGTACATAGAAGGACAAAGATGACTTCAGTGGTGGAGCAATATGATGCATCACGACACTTGGATTATCGAGAACAGATTTTGCAATGGACTGCAGCTTCTGGGAGAATGAACAGAACTTTAAGAATTTTTGGAGTACTTCTAATATCTCGTTGTGAAAGTAAAGTGGCTTGGGCAGGCGACGAATCAGAATCGAGGGTACCAACATCTTTTGAAGAGATGAACATATTTATTAGACTGTGCCTTCACATAACAACTGTTAACACTACTAAGAGGAATTCCAAACTTCGCTTATGTATTCCATCCTCTTGAATCCCAAATCCCATCAAGAGATAAATTTGAAAATCTGTCTTACTTAGCTTACAATGAAAGTAGAACTGGAGACTTTTAAAATGTCTTCTAAACAATATGCGAATTGCTAACTTTGCTTCAGTAGAGAAAATTTCCTGTTTGAAAACCTCTCTAGGACGCTGGAAAGATTGCACAAGCTCAAAGAGTTTTCAAATTGGTGAGTAGAAGCTCCTTAGGTAAAGGATTAACTATTCGGCTTTGATTAGACCATGAAGGAAGTGGCATGTGGTCGATTCCATCAACCATCATAGGAATGATTGAATGCGTATCTGGCCTATACACTAGCCAAAGGTGGCCCAATGATGTTTCAAGTTAGTGCTTTTATCCTTCCAAACAAGTTTTAACCAACTCGTCATCCACGGAGAGATGAAGGCATGGTGACCTTAGATGAAGGGATCGAACCTTTGTTCGATACAGTGCATATTGCAAATTCACCTCTAATCACTGCTCTACACCAGCCCCTCCTGAGGTTATATATATGTATATATATTATAAATATATAAATGTTATATGTATATATGTTTGTATATATGTTTGTTTGTATGTATATATACATATATACAAACTCCACAAGTATATATATAAATGGTATACCAAAAGGTTCAAAAGTTGATGGCAAAACGTTTAGGTTATACGAGTTGTTACGATAGAGTCGAGTATCTCTAATGTCTTCAATGATAAAACATATGGAATCATAATAATAAGCTGGTACTCTTAGTTTCCTTCTTCTTAGAACAGTTCCGTCGCGAAAAGAACTAACCCGTTTGCAAAAAAATTTTGCAAACTTTAATTTGTACAAAATAAGCTTCTCAGGCGACGCGTGATATAACGTCTGCATCGGGAAGCTGTATAGATTAAATATATGGAGAAGAGCAATAAAAAAGTAGTGGGTGGGCGAGCAAAATAAAGAGCTGAAAGGAAAATGAATCATGCTAAATAGAACGATAGCAAAATAAAGTCAAAGAACAACCGTCAATGTGGCAGAAACCTTTGAAACCATTTCATTGTCAGGAACAATTGTCTTATTCATATCTGTAGTTTTATCCTGAACAGAATATGTTAGCCTTGAAAATAAATCAGGAAGACAGCCTTTACAGAAACACTTGAAACTTAACCTACCAAAGCATTTTCTGCCACAGCGAATCCAGCCTAAACTACAAATATATTGCGCAATGTTATTGCGGCAACTATAAAAGACAGCTCCTACCATGATTCCACCACTGCTACATGATTTAGTGGAAGAGAGATTACGCGAGGTACACGGCAATGATGGTTTACTTAAATAGAGCAGTGTGAATGCACCATTTTTTACTAATTAAGATATATGCACTGACATATATGAAACCGGAGGCGCAAAAAGGTGATTATGAGCTTTTCGTGGCTTCACTCGACTTTTTCTATGCTCTTCCAACACCTTCATTAACGATTCTGTGGAAGCACCAGAGGGTTGTTTCTGAAAAATTTTTCGTTTTAATTCTGGAAAGGTGTCCGACTAATAAGAAACATTTTCATAAACGGGTTAAAAGATTCGACATTAGAGATAATTCCACCGTTCTTCCAAGAACTCAAACACCGCGATCTCTTTTTTAACGAATAAATAACTGAGAAAAACTATGCTGTTTTTCATGCCAGGGTTATCAATGTTTCGCAAGAATTTACTAACCTAACTTATGTGTAATAGTCACTTTTAAATATACTTCTTGCTTAAGTTAAGACAATAAATACTCGTTTCAGAATTTTTGATTATCGAAGATACACTCTTCGTTAGGATCAAAGGTATACCTTTAAAACCTCTTGAATTGTCCTTATACTTAAATGAAGCGATCCCGTGGTTTCCGCAACAGAGTGCTCATCAAGTGTAGATGAAGCTAAAAAGAAAAAACAACTCTATACACATAAAAGGAACCCGAACTAAAGCCAATTTTTCCATGTAAATTACCTTCAGGCAGGATCAGAGATATACCATGGAATTCTTTAGCAAGATCATGATGTCGAGATGTAGCTTTGGCTATTAAGGCTGAAAAACATATATATGTATATATACACATATATGTATATATATGCATATATATATGTATATACACATGTATGTACGTGTGCATACGTATATATATGTAAAAGAGTGAATATGCAGTGGATGGCTATAGAATTAATATGAAAATGCAGTAACACACAAATAGGAGTGCTCGTTTGTACGACTCCTGAAGATGAAACAGAAGGGTTTGTCGGTTCGTTGGTCCTTTCGTCAACGGATTGTTGAACATTGTCATATTCATGCAATTCCTTTTCATCAACTAAATTAAAAAAAAAAGTATTACACAATGACATCACGACATGGTAGATTGCAGAGGAAATTCTACTAGTACCTCGTTAATTAGTATACAACAATTCTAGTGCAAACTCACAGTTTGATTCACGATCTGAAAGCGGGGCATCGTCGAAACTCTGATCATCGAATCTGTCTTCCACTATCTCTTCATCATCCGCAATGCTAGACATTTTGGAAGTGTCTGAAGATATTAAAGAGAACAACAAATAAAAAAATATATTTGGAATGCATACTGACTCTAGCAACGGTCATCCAGATTAAACGTTAAAAATCCACTAACATTAACGGAACAGTAAAACTCAAACACAATAGAGAAACCATTAAGAAAATCGATATATTATTTCTGAGTAATCGATATGGAAATTTCAAAATGATAAATATGAATTTTTGAATTCCAAAAAACCTACGAGGAGCACCAAGTTGAGCGAGAGTATATTTACGAGGTAGAGAACTCATTTGAGACCACTGAGATGACGGTTTACTTTTATATCAGCGAAATCAAGAAAACAACACGTACATATCTTTTACACGTCTATTCGTGAAATGAAAAACATGATAACCAGCTAGAAATGGATAGAAATCAACACGTCACTATAAAATCCCTATGACCGCCAGCAGGCAGTTTCCACCGCTTCTTAATTGTTGATTTGTGCTTAGGAAAGCATTCATTATGATTATGAATGTCAATAATAGTGTCTCCTACAGTTTATTTATTCGATATTGCGCGACGATTTAAAAAAAAATATTGTAGATCTCGTCGAACTGTGCGAGAGAACTATAAAATGTTAAGAGTTCCGACTTATTGCAACTGTCAAGCACTATATTCTATTGGAAAATGAAAATAAATAAGTTGCGAACTTCAATGTTATTCCACTATTTGAAAAATTAAGTATATTATGCAATTTGTTCAGTAATCATTATTAACACTTCCGTAACGAAACTGTATTTTCGATAACAGACTATAATTTCTTCATTAATATAGTAAGGGAATTGGGAAGTCTACATACCAATAAAAACAACTTTACTCTACCATTCCAAGTGTAATGTAAATCTATTACAAATGAAGCAAAACATTCCAAAAAAATGAAACCAAATCTAAATTTTTTCAAACTTTTCAAATAAGCGCGGTAGCCGCAAATACAAACGGAGCTACGAAAAATACGTCTATGCATTCTAGGGCGAAATATTGTGTTGTTGAATTGAACAGCTTTTGTATTGGAGATAAAGGCTTTCTCTCTGAAATGTGAAAAGAATATCATTGCCTTTAGAAAATAAGAATTTTAATTTGATGGGATATCTGTAGGCAAAAATCTATAGATTTCAATGGTTTTATTCCAAGTATTAAGGTTCAATACGAACCGACAATATATTAATTTAAAGTTAAAAGCGTTCATTATTTTCTCATTGAATGCACTGGATCAAATAAATCTCGAATGTAATGTGTTGAAAGTTAAAAGCAACCATTCAATCATCGTATGACTCCACATGACGACAGTATGACGCAGTGGTTAGAGGTGCCCTAAAATTCACGATTGATCTTTGGTTCGGTTCCGGGCTTACTAAGTCGTCCATATCACTCTGGGATCGGAAAATTATTTAGACTCTTACTCTCTTACTTTTGTCAGGTATCGTAAGTTTGTATAAATTGAATATATATTCAACCATCTCAATGATGTCTGCTGAAGTCGAATGCTTGGCGTATCGCCTCACGGATTGATCAACGACGATCCCTTTGATCCGTTATTTTATGTTTTATGACGTCATATAAGGACTTAAGTCATTGCATATTAACGCATGCCGAAAATCTGTACAACCCTCATTCGAGTGGTTTATAGAGGTTTTTTTCTTTGCACTCCTTAAAACTACTGGGAACTGGGGTTCGCATATTATTTGAAGAAGAACGACTATAAAAATACCAAGGGAAACATGTGTTTAAAGTAAACATCAATAAAATGCTCATTTTCTGTTAATATCTTTAGTACTTTAGTGCTTCGTAAATAACACTACCGAATAGTTTTTGCGCTTGATTAATTAATCTGCAGCTGTTAATAAGTAGGAAGCTAGGCTTTGAAATGACAGCCACCTGAGCCTTCTCCATAAGCAGCACAATCACGCGTGTTGTTTTTTTCAAATAATTGTCCTCGAATGAAGATTAGATCTGTGCTTGGAAATACACCTGCAAACATTTTGTAGAAATTCACAATTGCTTAGAAGTTAGGTAAATCTTAAAGGTTTAGAACATTAGGATTATGTCGAGTATTAAGTTGACATCACTGCAGTTTACAAGTTTCCCTACAGCCTCAATTCACCGCCATCTTCGTGGAATGATTCAAATCATCTGCAATCTGTAAATGAGCTCCTTTCATCAAAAATAACATGACAATAAATATAAATATATAAATATTATATGACGAGAGAACCGGCTGATCAAGGAGATTTAGAGTAAAGACTGTTAGTAGACTGAACCGGAAAGAGGCTATTTCGATTATATCTCAGTTCTTCATTAGTAATCTGTTGCCTTTCATCAACTTTAGTAATAAAGTTTTTGTATTATCTCTAGCAAAGCAAAGGTGTTACGAAATATTGCTAAGAAATGATGAAAACTGAAGCTAGATATTAGTTCACCTAACACGGTTGGTGATTATTAAATATTAGCTATACACTATTTTTGCAGGAAAACATAACAGGTTAAAAAAACACTGGAAGTAGTCCAAAACAGGAAACAATGCTTCTGTTCAATTGTGAACATAAAGATCTGAATCCAATTCTACTTGAGAAACACAGTGGTTCTACCACTTCTTTCTATTATATGAAGTTGATGTAGAGAAAGTTGTACTCTAATATTCTTAGTTCTACAATACCCATACCAAGTCCTAAAATCTCCTCTAAAATTCTGCTTTTGCATCCCGACGTCAAAAATGTGGGCTGTTTCTTAGAAAGCCACATCTTAGCTCAGAGTAAGCTTTCTTAACCGTAATAAAAACCTTTAAAATTTACACATTTTTGCGAACGAGGCACATATCGGTTGCATAAAATTCTGCATTTTTGGAAGCGATGAAGTCATTGAATGCAGTTTAAGCCTTCGTTTGTTTCTGAAATTTTTACCGAACAGGAAGCTGTCGAGATGCTTGAAAAAGTCGTAGACGATAGATAAGAGATGCGGCAACTATGGTGAGTGAGGCAGGGTTTCGTGGCCCAGCTCCTTCGACCGTAGCAGGGGAATGACAGCGACTTTTATATTTTCCAAGGTAGAACTCGCCGTTACGATTTTTTTGAAACAAATGTCGCCCTGTGCATTCCTTGGCCTAATCCTCATTGCTGTTTTAAATACTCTATTCTGCAACAACGCCCGAGTTTGATCTCGTTTTCTCCTATTTTTTTCAAGCCGAATCCACACACAAATCCGTGGACCTTCGTAGATGGTGAATACGAGGAAACCAATAAGAGATGCGCTGGGACCCGCAGAACATCTGACGTCGGATCATGGAAGAACAACTTTGCTCCTGTTTTTCGCCCTAATCTTCGTCCATAATTCAAAATACTCCACGGAGATATGTGAAAAAATTCAACTCAGTTAATCCCAGACACATAGTTGGTGGCTAACTTATTAGAACTATGCCAAAAACGACTACGTTATTAGATAGTGAAACGCTGAAGAAATGGATTTTTGGCTTCTGAATTGTCGGAATGATTTATATTTTTCAAATACAGGTAACCATACTCATGAATAAATCTATGAGTTTTTCTCAATGTGCATGGATTGTATTTTGCATGTCAACTGACCAGAAGGCTGAAATGAAGTGAGGTGGTAGAAATGGGACACCGTGTGAGGTAGATTCCAATAAATAAACCCGACTTGTAATAGGAGGAACTTGACAAGCTACACCTTTGTTAGGTCCTGCATTGCAATGACAAAGCTTGGCAAGCCTGCCGTGGATATCTTTTATCACAGATATTGAAAACAAAAAGCCTCATACAAAAAAATCATTGTGCTCCTGGTGCTCATGGGGTGTGGAGAACAGATTAGTCGACTGTGTCAGAGATGAGCATAAACGGTTTCAATCAATTGATAAACCACAAAACTGATTGTAAAGGTAATGCAGCAAAAAATTATAAAAGATTGAGGAAATATTTGGATTATTTAGAGTAGATTGCCCAATTTCGCAACGCGAAAAGTTCACGTTTTTTTTCACAATTTTTCTTAGTGATCTTGTTCTAATACTAACTTGTACTGATTCTGGGTGGGTACCTGTAGCGTAGTAGTTAGAGGTGCAATGGAATAAGCACTATCTGAGTGTTTGATCTGAGAGCCGATCTAATCAAGTCCTTCCTTCCTCTGGTAACGAGAAATTGGTGCCAGACTAGTCTGGGAGGATAAGGCCAGTGATTTCATACATTGCCAGGTAACCGGAACTCATTGCGTTCAATCACTTTTACAATGCCTGAAGTCGAATCCATGATGCATTGCTCAGAAAATCAACGATAGTGACCAATGCCGAATGGTTTGTCGATTGTCCTTCATTGATTTGGACTACTGAGATAATGTCGTTTCAAAATTTGACTTTTTTAACTTTCAATTGAACAGTGACGCAAAATCGTTGAAACTGGTTGCATTGAACTGCATTTGGTCAGAGAATTGCTAATGATCAATGGTTACAACGTTCGTTTCGGAATGTTTATTGATGGAGAAAAGCAGCTTGAGGATTACAAGGATCGCAGCTACCCTTATGATGACCAAGAGAAAAGACACATGAAGAAAAACCTGGAACACATTTGTGCGAAATTACGCTCGAAGAATTTTGCGGCCACTTGTCATGGATGTTATTGAGCACATGAAATCATAACGCATAAAATCCTGGGAAAATTACTACGGCAAGAATTAGTGTGCAGAAGTCGCTATAATGTACTAAAAATTGGAATATAGGATGTTGATGAAAGATCGGTAAAGACGGTTTCTACTACATAATTATTAGCAGCGCGAATTGCAAGTGGTAGTGTAGAAGGACATGTTGGAGTTGGACATGTTTACTAATTTAAAGTGGGAATTACGGATTACTGCCACTTCAAAATCCTGGACAACTTCATTCGCACTAAACATCAATTCAGAAGCGACCAAACAGGCCTTTGACGACTTCAGACTAAAAAATCTTATCTTCTGCGTGGATGGAATGTCTAAACTGGTACAGTTTTAAAAAAAATTCAGTACTTATTAAGGCTTTCACTTTGGCCGATAAAGTTAATTTTTTTAACGATGTTGTAGTGGTGTTCAATTTTCTGCTCAAAATCGGATATTTATTGCTAAAATACGAACATGATCGGCGAAGTATCCGTTATTGAGGATAGGTTGAAAGAAAGCTAACGTTAAAAGTGCGAATAGTTCAGACCTTTGTGAGTAGATTTATTCTATTGGCTATCATTCTTTGACGAAAAAGTATACAGCGGAAAGAAGTGCTGGTAAGCAATATTTATGTTAAATCTAGCTTCACATATACGGAATGCTGCTTTGGAACAGTTATAGGTGTATAGTAAAATAAAGCACGCTGAGAGAAAGGCAAAGGGAGGGGCACGGATGGTGTAATGGATAACTGGTGACCCCCCGGAAAGGGCAATCATCTGGTTGGAAGTTCGCACCGCCCCGAAGTTTTGCAAATATCTCAGTGTCTTAGCGGTTATTTCGATTGATAATAACACTACCGATTAACAGAAATAGGTAGTTAAAAATGAAATTCAAAATTATAGGTGTGTTTAAATCTAGGCAAATTTTCATCTTTAAATTTTGACCCCAAATTAAGTAAAACACTAATCCAGCACAGTATCAAAATGGTGTCTTAATGGCATCTCTTAATGGGGTATATTTAAGGAAATATCAGCTTGAAAACTAAACTATATTTGGCACTCGACATGATTACTACATTAAATCCGAAGGCACTCGAAAAAGTCTCTTGCACGCTTTCTCGACGCTTTTCACCCGCTCGATGCTGATTTCTTCAAGTGTTGGATGGTCCAATTGTAGGTGAGGAAATCGAATGCTGTTTTCGGATGTTGACTGGTCATAGTGAATAGACATGTGTAGATAACATGGTAAACCCTGAAATTTTCGATTTTCACAGTTTGAATCCATTGATGCCAATGAATATGAACTGTATACTCCGTGTCGTCACTTTACTCTTTATACTCGTTTATGTAAAAATCACTCTTTTATATTCGATCACTTATTTTTAATTTCAAAAAGGAATATTATTTTGGACAAATAAGCAATACTTAGAAAACTAAGTATAAAAAATAAGGTATATCCATTTACCACGTCGCATTTTAAAAAAAAAGAAGAGCAAGAGTAGAAAACGTGAAATATGTTAGTTTTTGTGACACTCTCCCTAGCTAAGATAAGTGCACGTTAAATGTAAGATGGCTTTAAAAAACAACCTTTTGAAGGATGCGAGTAATCCTAAATGCTTTATGCCAAGGATTAAAAGTCCGAATGACGACTGCAGAGATTTTCATGTGACACAAAGGTTTTGATTTAAAAAATTAGTACATAAAGGAGGCAACCAGATGATATTTTATTGTTTCTGGTATAATAAAAAGTGATTTCGCCTTTTATGGTCATTGTTTTTCCATGAGATAGCGATTTTTTACTGTGGAATTATACTTCTTGATTCTTCTTCTTTGAACGAGCACGAGGTTGTTAAGTTTATTATGAGGCTGACGTTTCGGCCGTATCGCCTTCTTCAGAGCCTGGAAAGGTCGACTGACAGCGATCTACCAAGCCAAACACGTCAATAACTCAAACAGAGAAATTCAAAAACCAAGTCCTAACCGCGTAAATAACATAGAATACTCACCACTTCTCTGCCTTCGACCAACCGCTAGGTTGTGTCTGCGGAAGAGGAATGAGGTATACTTCCTTCTAGAGTGCCCCTTTATCAGACTAGAAGATCATCCTGATATATTGTGCGAAATCACGTGTGATTAGGAGGCACTCTTCCTTGCGGTTCATGTTTGAGTTTTTGAAATTAATCCAAAATGCCTCAAGAACTTTGCGTGTCGATATGCTAGTTTCTTGATCAAGAATATTAACCTTAACATCAAAATCCTCTCCGTTGTGTCTTTGTGTCCTATGCGTGCCTAGTGGAGTACTCGTTTTGCTTTTAAATTTTCCATCTAGGTGTTCTTCTATGCGGACACAAAGAGGTCTTCCCGTTTCGCCAATATATTCGTCTCCGCAAGTTTGCAAGAAATCAGGTACACTGTACCTGAGATCATGCAATCACCGTCTCTGCCCTGAGGGCAAATGCAAAATAATATAATAAATAAATATAAATAAATAAAATAATGTAATACAAATACAAAATATTATACATTACATGTTTTACACATACATTACATGGACGATGCAAAATTTTTAATAACACCAGCTATTTATCTGTAAAAAGTGAACTACCAAAGTAGGAAAGTACTAGTAACTTTTCTAAGGTGTGTGTACTTTTCATTTTAAGCTTATTTCACTTTAAAACATTCATCATGCCATCTCATTGTGTCATTGGCCTTTTATGTCAAGAAAGTGATTTGGATGTCCGATGGCAAATCTCCATTTTGCTGACGTATGACAATGTGACAATTCATTGTGACAGCTTTCTACCAGTACATCTCACATAAGAGATCCAAGAACAAAACCAAGTTCTTCAGAATTCACAAGTTATTCAGGATGTACTGAATTTTAGTGCAGATGTAGTGCATTCCATAATGATGTACTTTATGTACGAATTTCTAAATAAGAGAAGGCATTTGTACACCGATAGTGTTGGTATACAAGTATTCCTTTGGCTGAGGACTTACTGCATAGAAGGACCTATCTTATGGGCTGTATTATAATATCGCATATATGTATGTTCTCGAACAGTAAGGGTCTAAACCAGCAATAAAAATTGGTGGTAATAAGAATTAATAATTGTTTCCAAACAGAAAATCTTCTCACCCCTAATGTCTGAACAGTCTGAAGAAGAATTCTCAAAGAACTGCAATGATGCTGTTATGTATCCAAATTATTTCCAATAATTTCACTGTCGTGAAAAGAAACACAGTAAGTTAGAACATTTATCATTACTGATTTATTATTACATCATAGTGAAAAGCTGTCCTAAGGTAATGAACCTCAATGTCTAAACAAGGGAATATCTGCGTTTTCTCATTGGCCATAATCTGTAGTGTATATTCTCTTAAAAAGCAATACACTCTTGTCCCAAATTGAGCTGCTCTAAATGGAGGTTTTTTATAAATTATTAGGAGAGAGAACAGTTTTCGAAGAGCTATTCCGGACATACGATTTACGTCGAATTTTCTTTTCTAGTGATTTCAAGAAGTGCGGTAAGAAAACCTCTGGGAATCTTTCAAGGGGTGTATACCGATTTTGGTACACATGGCGTTTTTGTGTTAAGGAAGCGAACCGAAAAGCTATATTCTAGGCAGCAGAATCCATTCAATTTATTCATTAAATTTCATAGAGTACAATTAAAATTAGGAATTGATAACACATTAGAAGTGATACTGTTCAGCAAAAGAAAGTATTGGTTCGATCATACACGAGGACCATTAAGCCTATCATCCCTCCGGAGTCGGGTTGGAGAATTGGTACCAGACTTGTTCAGGACCAATTGGCTTCTTCAAATCCGCATAACTGGCGACTACTTAAGGGTTGAACAACAATTGTTTAATTTTCAATTATGAAGTAGTATAAGTATCAATATCCTTCATATTTTTACCCAGATGTCTCTTTAGTAAATTCCAGAAGATTACACTTTCCTAACCATTTAACAACATAATAACCTTACTGGTTCAATGCGGCACCAGACCAACGAAGCCCTTAAACCTTGAATTTGGTTTGTAACATTGTTGTCGAGCAGTTCGTCTGTTAACAAATCGGAAGATTCAAATCGCTGCTCTCATGAAAACAATCTCAGGTGATAAAATAACGATGGATTGTAGACGATTTATTTATAAAGGTCATAATTTACTTTTAAAATGATATAATCCTGATCAAACACAACATGGCTACTCTGAAAAAAGGAACAGTTGGAATCTACTAATTCTACCAACGAGACACTTTTCTTTTGTTCGCATAGCATTTTGACGTCTTGAAATCGACGATTTTCCTGAAAACGTTTTCAGCAGCGGTCTAGTTTTTAAAGACTTCTTAGTAGTAGTAGCTTTCGAGATTCCTGCGAAAAAATGGTAATCGGTTAGCCAGAGATCCGATGTGAAATGATTCGTATGTGAGGGTTACGTAAATCTATTAGTCGAGAATCTACAGCGTTACAGGTACCAGATTTTGTCGAGGATTTTTGTACAAAATAATTGACTGTTTCTGGTTGCCCTTTTTAAAATGTGTGGCAAATTTGATCTAATTGTCCAAAGCCATATAACATGGATCTAAAAAGCGACAATCTTGCTAATTTCAAAACAATTTCCACGTAAATTAGTTCTTTTATTAAGGCTAGCAAACGGATAAAAAGAATCGCGAAGAAATACCTTTCTAATATGTATCCACCCTACACACATAAATTAGTTGGGCATTTTAGATTCTTTCGAGTTTTTTCTTCGTTTCATTAAACCACAATATTATTTGACATCGGTCTCATCCTATGCACACTTTGGTTTTTTTATGTTTTTTTTTTCATCGATATTTCCGTTTTCTTGCCAAGTACGATAGATTGTTGTGGTTTTTGTTATTATTTGAAAAATAAAGGACAATCAATCAGTGCTGATCAGTCTCGCGCTATGCATTCGACTTCATCAAGCATTGTAGAGATTAATAAATGCATATATTTGCCAATAAAATGACTTTCGGTGGCCTACCGATCTATCACGTCAGTGTGTTTATCCTCTCAACCAAGTCTGGTACCAATATACCGATTCCAGCGGAATGGAAGGTTTAGTGTGCCTGGGTACGGGATCGAACCAAGGATTGTTGGAAAGCGTATTGCAGGCCACCTCTAACTACTACGCTACACGCGCACCATTAGTATTTAAATCAGGTGTATTGCAAATGCCATTTGAACACTTTCAACTATAGCAACACTCCACGAAAGTAGTGTATTGTAACCATTCAGGATTCTTTTTGAGATCAATTGAGAATTGTAGAACTATTTTATAATTTTCTGCGTTATTCGTTTCCATCTACACATGAGACTCTACCTATCTTTATTCATTTATTCACAGATAGGTCAGTGACTCCGTCATTGATTGCCAAATAAAATCATTACAAAATTCTTTCTGGTTGAAAGCCACAAGCCATATGACGTCTTACTTTCAAAGGAAAGGATCCTAGATAGTCGATCTCGCGCACGCTCCTCCTCCTTAGGTTGCAAAAGAATTCTTCATCAGTACTGTCCGATACGCTTGTTGAGTGTTCTCTACAATTTTTACACGAAGATTACCCTCTTCTGCATATCGTGAACTTTGAGTCACAACAACAGCAATCAGGATTCCGTCATGAAACCTGTTGTATGGACCACATCCAGGCCGTATTCAGGACCATAAGAGTATGTCGACAGCATCATTTGCCTCTTGAATTCACTTTTTTCAAATATGACATTACATTAAACGCATTTCCAGCGTTGGAACGAAATGTATCACAAAAACACAGCTTTTATATCACCCTCTAACCATACATCGTGAAAGAGATCCAGAGATCGAAATAAGAAATTAGAAAATCTCTAGTTAAATATAAGATTTGATCCCATCTATTGCAGCGTTTGGTCAGGAACAGCTACTTTGTAAGTAGATTTCTCGTGAAAAGTGTCTTCTGGTTGAAGGCTCCTCTCAAGCGATGTTGAATAGCTCGAGGCCAATGATTGCCTTAGGCGAACTAGCTGGGAGCAAACCTACAAATAATACAGCTATGAAAACCAGACATTGCGAAAAATTACCGACTCACATATATAGTAGACATCCTCAGCTTCTGATCGAAAAGTCGCACGTCCTCTTTGGTAATGGGATGTTCTTCAGGAGGGCAGAATGATAACTCTTCACCAAGAAAAGCATCCGTAAAACGAATCCCTTCACACAGATGTGAAATGTCTTTCAATTTCTCGAAACTAAAACTTCGTGAGCTATAAAAAATACAAGTAAGAAATATGTACAAAACTATTCTGAAATGACAGAGATACCTTTAAGAAAGTAAAAAATAGTGAAACGTAAGGATATGAAAACACCATATTCATGTCTCAAAAAAGAAGAATGAGGAGAAAGTAAATCAACCATCTTAGTCGTTGACGAGTGCGTTCTTCTCCCCAATATACCATCACTTGAAGCTCAGTAGCTGTTCGCTGTTGCTACAACAAAACTACTTTAAATGGATCTAATAAGTTTCGAAATCAAAAGGGAGTACAGAAATACAGGTATGCAAAAACGCCTACTGCTGTTGACGCAGTAGAGACAATTGAGTTCATTGAAGATATGGGAGAATGGAGACGTATGGAAACCAGCTTAAAAAGGCTAAAATAACTGTAGGCGATATTAAGCGCGTCAAAATTTTTTGAAAAGTTAGATGAGCGTTACGATAAATTTTTCTTCAGGATAAAATCATAATTATAAGTTTTAAGTGAATTTTGTTTACGACCACATATCTAAATGTGTTACTACAGAGGACATTTAAATGAAAATAAAAACAAGACGTAAGCAAAATAAATAACAGTGAATATCCTTTCCTTAGAGTCACCACGATCTATCACAATTCCAGGAGCTGGACGAATATCAGCAGGAATGTGTTCCAGAGCGCCAGATTCTGTAGTGCATAAAACGACTACACGGGAAAACGCTCGTCTAAAAGTTCAAGTTTTATAATGAATCATATAAGATATAATCACATACAATGCTCTTCCAATAGCTTCTGAATCAACAACGGTTGTTAGTAACAAACCGGTTTCCTGAGTTTGTCAACGAAAATGAGAAAGTTGATTCATGAGAAGACTGTAAGATATAAGTTCCATTTCGTGAAATACGTAGGTCATCTCTGGCCTTCACTGTAACAACTGCAGCTCCACCCAGTCCTCGAACCGGCATCTTAAAAGAAATAATACTTTATGTAGAAGTGTATTAGAAAAGTAGAAAGAAAAATTAAGAGTTTATTTCAGCTGAAAGTAACCATAAAAATGAAATTAACACCATTGAAGTTACACAACAAAGATTTAAGAAAAGAAAAGAAACAATGAAACATTATCTATAAATAAAAGCTTATAAGAAAAAAAAGAATACCCTATAGTTCACTTGAGGTCCACCTCCTCCCTCCACCGCAATCAGAAGATTTGTATAGAATCGAGCATTCTGAGACGGGGAAAATTCAATTCGAAGCGGAACAGTACGACGTGCATCCAGAAGTAAGATTTGGCTGTCCAAGAGCTGCAACCAATATGGTCGTTCTTCATTAGAGCATTGAATAGTGATAGGAAAGATTTTAGAAAATAACTAGTGTACAGTAAAAGGTGGTCCAGAATGACTGAGCTTCGCCCTTATTTGAAGAGAGGTATCTGTACGATTGGTAACATCAACGTTCGAAACAGCTGTATCTCCAATAGCTACGAAACCGAACGCTACTTCGAGTTGAGGGATATAAAGCACAGACCTAAATCTCAATTTTCAGAAAATAAAGCTGTCATAAAATTCTTATTGGTAAGTGAAAAAAAAACCTCCGCGTCGGATTAGAAGTCAGTTGTGAAAAGCATGGAACCATAGCGTTTGTAGATAAAGAGCTAGATGATCTTGCAGAGGAATGCGGTCGAGAGCTCAACTAAAGATATATTCGTCAACTTCATTCACTCGCACGTCATTAGGTTGTATGGGGCATACGAAAGAAGTGAATAACGACCAAAAACAGCTACGAGCCGCTCTCTGGGGAACTTAGCAAACCTATTAGTTGCCTTACCGACATTTGAAGAGTATAGGTGGACTTACTTCTTCAAGCTCTGAAGTGTCTCACCACTTCTTCCCAATCATAGAATCAACCAGTATACACAGAATCAAGAATGATTATGACTAATGTATGTTGTGTGCAAACCATCCCAGCACAACAGATATAGGAATTATATCTCTGATCATAAAAAATACATAGTTGGTTTTGGCTTACATTTACTCACAAACAGCAATAGGACGCAACATATAGTACTATGCAGCTAACGGAGTGAAGTGTCATCATAGAGATATGCGTACAATTAGCAAAATATGTATGAAAAACAGCTTGAATAGCTAATAAACAAGCAAACAACAGCACGGAAGTTGATGAGAGCGAACACAAAAATTTATACACAAATACTAATTGTTTACTTATTATACATAGAGTGCTTGCTAATTAGATCCTACTTGCCTAGCTTTCCCTTTATTGCTTTCGTTGCCTTATAACCCTAATCCAAGGATGGAAAATGGATTGTATACGGGGTTTGAATGCAACTTTACAATCATTCTTCTATTCATTATAAATGGCCCAGAAAGGTATCAGAGAGACAGAATAAGATGCAAGAGAGCTTTAAGGTGAACATTGGGATGGCTGACAATAATGATTGTGGCTTAAGCCACCCAGTTGTAGTTGCAACTTCAAAAGATTTGTACGTTTGTATTTTATAGAATAACACACGCAAACGTCGCGATGCTCGAAAAGGATCACCACCAGGAACGAATATTGTAAGAGAAAGAGGAACTATTAAAATCATAAAAGCAAAAAAACCGCCTCACAACGCACCTCTCCCTCGCATGAAACCTTCCCTTGATTACAAGCAGCACCATGATCCATTTTCTAAAATGTATACATTAGGAAATAAAAAAAAGAAAATCAAAAAGAAACCGAGAAGGAAATAATATTCAAATGAATGTTGGCGGTACCATTCGCTTCGGAGTAGAGTCTTCACCATGTAAAGCATTTTGAGAGGTGAATTTTTAGCCAGATATATTTCCAGTTCGTCTTGATCTAATCTCTTTTTTAACCCACCTAAGACAACGTGTACAACGTCTAAATTTTTGTGTCGAGCCCATGGAACAACGTATAATTTCTCATCTCTCACGCAACGAATAATATGTGACTCATGATTTTCACTGTAGTTTCGCAATAGCCCGCCCCTTATTTGTGTATTCGGCTCTACAATTTGGCTTATCTATTTAGTTTTCCATTTTTCTATTGAAATGCGTTGCTGTCGCCTTTGGCGGTCGATTTTGCAACACATGTAGTATATTTCTCCAATTTTATACAACATTTACAACTATCCACTTTAAAGAAAAGTATTTATCGCCTAGGAACCCTATAATAAACGAGGCTTGGCTCGATCTCGCGCTCCAAACAAACCGAACTCTCCATCCTTTGAGATCAGGAAAGTGGTTCCAAAAAAAAACATTACCTGGAAACATCGGTAGGCCACGCAAGATCGTATAGGGCAAATATTTTACCTGTTCGAGGCTCAGCGTAATAGATTGTAAATCCCAAAGTTATTGACCAACGCCAAAAACTCTACCCTCTTATAAATTCAGTACTACAACTATGATTCTTAAAAGAGATTTCAAATGAAAAACAACCAATTGCTGGTAATAACTGGATGTTCCACGGATTTCCACTCACTGAGGTTTTTCCTCACTGATGGATCTCGAGCCGGTTAGTCGTGAGGCTACGTGGCGCGTCCCCAGGTGGCGGATAGGGGGTCAAACGCGAACCAAAAGCGACCTTGTGCTTCCCAGAGCAGCAGGTGGATCAAAGGGATGAACACTCTTTTTCTGCTGCGCAGATCTGGCAGTGCAAATTGTATTCTACAAGTCAATTCGGCCAAAAGCCTGCAAGCAAGTGACTAGGAAGTACATGGGAGGCGGTTAGGAGTCCTGTCCACTCAACTCCAATGAACTCTGGGAAAGACTGGCAAGCTACTCATTAGTATATTCAGCCCCCATGGTTAGAGCCCGGCAAGCTACCCCGTGGGTACAAAAGATGCCAAACAGAGTAAAATAAATGAGAGTCATTCCCCTGACCACGAAAGAGCCCCCGATAAGGCAGCGTTGGGTAGGACGAGTACGGAGAGGCTGCTACAATCTCAGGGCTATCTGGGCTACCTAAATGTGATAGGACTAAGGTGACGATCTGTACCTACAACGCAAGATCGCTTGCATCTGAGTCCGCTGTTGAGGACTTGCTGATGCAGGCCAGAAAGATCAGATACGACGACATCGGACTGGCTGAGACGAGGAGACATCATTCCTTTAACGCCGTTTATGATCCTGGAAAAGAACTCTTCCTTGGAACATGCGACAATAGAGGAGTTGGAGGCGTTGGTGTCCTCGTCAACACGAGTTTGGCCATGAACATCGAATCGTTTAAACAACTAACAACCCGAATCGGACGGTTAAGGTTGAAGAGATGTGGGCCTATGCCGGCTCTAATTATCTACGTCGTCTACGCAGCTACCTCAAGCTACGACGAAGATGAGGTCGAAGCGTTTTATATGGACTTGGAGAAGTTCTACAGAGAAGATCATACCTCCTTCAAAGTCATAATTGGCGACTTCAACGCTAAGATTGGACCGAACAGGGAGAGAGGCTATCCGAGTTTATCATGACGACCAAGACAATCCATGGTAACTCACAGTTCCAAAAGCCCCTCTGTCAACGCTGGACGTGGGAATCCCCCAATGGAGAGTACCATAGTGAAATAGACCACATCATAGTAAACCGAAGATTTTGCATAACCGATTTGGGTGTGCAAATGCACTGGCTCGTCTCTTCACAGGCTACCTGTCAGAATGCAAGCTTCCAAACAATGGAAGACCAGCAAAACCGTGTTGTTGTACAAAAAGGGAGACCTCCACGACATTGGCAACTATCGCCCAATCTGCCTGCTGTCCGTCGTAAATAAACTCTTTACTAGAGTCATTCTCAACAGGATGGACAGAACATTGGACGAGGTACAGCCATGCGAGGAAGCAGGGTTCCGAAAAGGATTCAGTACGATAGACCACATACACACAATAACGAGGCTCATCGAACTATCACGAGAGTATAAAAGACCGCTCTGTCTCATTTTCATCGACTTGAGGAAAGCCTTTGACTCAGTTGAGACCGAAGCGGTGATAGAAGCTCTGGGAAACCAGGGCGTCGCTACCCAAACACCACTCCTTCGTGAGCTATAGAAGAATTTCACGAATAGAATACCGTATCGCCATTTTACAACGCAATTAAAATGAACGTAAAGAGGGGTGTTCGACAAGGCGACACAATGTCGCCAAAACTTTTCACATCGAGCCTCGAAGCCGTTATGCGAAAATTGGAATAGGACAATGAAAGAGTGAAAAATGATGGTCGGCAACTACACCATCTTCGCTTTGCTGATGATATCGTCCTTATAACATCAAACATCAGTCAGGCGGAACGAATGCTTGCCGACATTGACCGAGTATGTGGAAGTATTGGTCTTCGACTATACATGACGAAAACGGTATTCATGAAAACGGATCGGTCTCAAAGGCCCCATTTAAGCTCAACGGAACAAATATCTCCGAATGCAACAGTTATGTGTACCTAGAAGAACTCGAGAACTCAACATGATGAATGACGTAGCTCCATAGCTGAGCAGGAGGAAGAGAGCAGCTTAGGGAGCTTTTAAGAGCATCGAGGATGTAGTGAAGAGGATGAAGAACACTCGACTCCGTGCCCACATTTTTGACTCAACGATGCTTCCTGCATTAACATACGCATCAGAGACCTGATCGCTACGTAGGCAGGATGAAAGAACACTCAGCGAAAGGGCGATGCTAGGAGTGTCGCGTGTCACGCAAGTGAGAGAGGGAATACGAAGCTCGGACCTACGTCAACGATCGAAAATTAGAGACGCCGTCCTTTACGCCAAAATGTCAAAAATAAGGTGGGCCGGGCACGTGATGCGACGAAATGGCAACCGATGGACAAGAGCCGCCACGGATTGGATTCCTCGGGATGTCAAGCGCACAACAGGAAGACCACCGACCCGATTCTTCAGAGTTCTTTACAAACACGCTGAACGAATGGTATGATGCTCAACGTGTCCCTAGAGCGAGCAGAACCCTTTGGACCACTCTTGCACGCGACAGGGACAGATGGAGGAATTACTGGCGCCCGCTTGATTCAATCGAAGATCAACGGGAATACAGGTGATACAGTTGAACTGGATGTTAAATTGTATGTTCAAATAAACGCTTGTGTTATGTCGGCCGAAGAGAACTGAACTTTTTCGAATTGTTCAACGAGTGTAAAAAATACAATTCATAAGCCACAGAAACATCCAGTGCTTCTCATATGCGAAGAAAGTAAAGAGAGGTACATAGAAGGACAAAGATGACTTCAGTGGTGGAGCAATATGATGCATCACGACACTTGGATTATCGAGAACAGATTTTGCAATGGACTGCAGCTTCTGGGAGAATGAACAGAACTTTAAGAATTTTTGGAGTACTTCTAATATCTCGTTGTGAAAGTAAAGTGGCTTGGGCAGGCGACGAATCAGAATCGAGGGTACCAACATCTTTTGAAGAGATGAACATATTTATTAGACTGTGCCTTCACATAACAACTGTTAACACTACTAAGAGGAATTCCAAACTTCGCTTATGTATTCCATCCTCTTGAATCCCAAATCCCATCAAGAGATAAATTTGAAAATCTGTCTTACTTAGCTTACAATGAAAGTAGAACTGGAGACTTTTAAAATGTCTTCTAAACAATATGCGAATTGCTAACTTTGCTTCAGTAGAGAAAATTTCCTGTTTGAAAACCTCTCTAGGACGCTGGAAAGATTGCACAAGCTCAAAGAGTTTTCAAATTGGTGAGTAGAAGCTCCTTAGGTAAAGGATTAACTATTCGGCTTTGATTAGACCATGAAGGAAGTGGCATGTGGTCGATTCCATCAACCATCATAGGAATGATTGAATGCGTATCTGGCCTATACACTAGCCAAAGGTGGCCCAATGATGTTTCAAGTTAGTGCTTTTATCCTTCCAAACAAGTTTTAACCAACTCGTCATCCACGGAGAGATGAAGGCATGGTGACCTTAGATGAAGGGATCGAACCTTTGTTCGATACAGTGCATATTGCAAATTCACCTCTAATCACTGCTCTACACCAGCCCCTCCTGAGGTTATATATATGTATATATATTATAAATATATAAATGTTATATGTATATATGTTTGTATATATGTTTGTTTGTATGTATATATACATATATACAAACTCCACAAGTATATATATAAATGGTATACCAAAAGGTTCAAAAGTTGATGGCAAAACGTTTAGGTTATACGAGTTGTTACGATAGAGTCGAGTATCTCTAATGTCTTCAATGATAAAACATATGGAATCATAATAATAAGCTGGTACTCTTAGTTTCCTTCTTCTTAGAACAGTTCCGTCGCGAAAAGAACTAACCCGTTTGCAAAAAAATTTTGCAAACTTTAATTTGTACAAAATAAGCTTCTCAGGCGACGCGTGATATAACGTCTGCATCGGGAAGCTGTATAGATTAAATATATGGAGAAGAGCAATAAAAAAGTAGTGGGTGGGCGAGCAAAATAAAGAGCTGAAAGGAAAATGAATCATGCTAAATAGAACGATAGCAAAATAAAGTCAAAGAACAACCGTCAATGTGGCAGAAACCTTTGAAACCATTTCATTGTCAGGAACAATTGTCTTATTCATATCTGTAGTTTTATCCTGAACAGAATATGTTAGCCTTGAAAATAAATCAGGAAGACAGCCTTTACAGAAACACTTGAAACTTAACCTACCAAAGCATTTTCTGCCACAGCGAATCCAGCCTAAACTACAAATATATTGCGCAATGTTATTGCGGCAACTATAAAAGACAGCTCCTACCATGATTCCACCACTGCTACATGATTTAGTGGAAGAGAGATTACGCGAGGTACACGGCAATGATGGTTTACTTAAATAGAGCAGTGTGAATGCACCATTTTTTACTAATTAAGATATATGCACTGACATATATGAAACCGGAGGCGCAAAAAGGTGATTATGAGCTTTTCGTGGCTTCACTCGACTTTTTCTATGCTCTTCCAACACCTTCATTAACGATTCTGTGGAAGCACCAGAGGGTTGTTTCTGAAAAATTTTTCGTTTTAATTCTGGAAAGGTGTCCGACTAATAAGAAACATTTTCATAAACGGGTTAAAAGATTCGACATTAGAGATAATTCCACCGTTCTTCCAAGAACTCAAACACCGCGATCTCTTTTTTAACGAATAAATAACTGAGAAAAACTATGCTGTTTTTCATGCCAGGGTTATCAATGTTTCGCAAGAATTTACTAACCTAACTTATGTGTAATAGTCACTTTTAAATATACTTCTTGCTTAAGTTAAGACAATAAATACTCGTTTCAGAATTTTTGATTATCGAAGATACACTCTTCGTTAGGATCAAAGGTATACCTTTAAAACCTCTTGAATTGTCCTTATACTTAAATGAAGCGATCCCGTGGTTTCCGCAACAGAGTGCTCATCAAGTGTAGATGAAGCTAAAAAGAAAAAACAACTCTATACACATAAAAGGAACCCGAACTAAAGCCAATTTTTCCATGTAAATTACCTTCAGGCAGGATCAGAGATATACCATGGAATTCTTTAGCAAGATCATGATGTCGAGATGTAGCTTTGGCTATTAAGGCTGAAAAACATATATATGTATATATACACATATATGTATATATATGCATATATATATGTATATACACATGTATGTACGTGTGCATACGTATATATATGTAAAAGAGTGAATATGCAGTGGATGGCTATAGAATTAATATGAAAATGCAGTAACACACAAATAGGAGTGCTCGTTTGTACGACTCCTGAAGATGAAACAGAAGGGTTTGTCGGTTCGTTGGTCCTTTCGTCAACGGATTGTTGAACATTGTCATATTCATGCAATTCCTTTTCATCAACTAAATTAAAAAAAAAAGTATTACACAATGACATCACGACATGGTAGATTGCAGAGGAAATTCTACTAGTACCTCGTTAATTAGTATACAACAATTCTAGTGCAAACTCACAGTTTGATTCACGATCTGAAAGCGGGGCATCGTCGAAACTCTGATCATCGAATCTGTCTTCCACTATCTCTTCATCATCCGCAATGCTAGACATTTTGGAAGTGTCTGAAGATATTAAAGAGAACAACAAATAAAAAAATATATTTGGAATGCATACTGACTCTAGCAACGGTCATCCAGATTAAACGTTAAAAATCCACTAACATTAACGGAACAGTAAAACTCAAACACAATAGAGAAACCATTAAGAAAATCGATATATTATTTCTGAGTAATCGATATGGAAATTTCAAAATGATAAATATGAATTTTTGAATTCCAAAAAACCTACGAGGAGCACCAAGTTGAGCGAGAGTATATTTACGAGGTAGAGAACTCATTTGAGACCACTGAGATGACGGTTTACTTTTATATCAGCGAAATCAAGAAAACAACACGTACATATCTTTTACACGTCTATTCGTGAAATGAAAAACATGATAACCAGCTAGAAATGGATAGAAATCAACACGTCACTATAAAATCCCTATGACCGCCAGCAGGCAGTTTCCACCGCTTCTTAATTGTTGATTTGTGCTTAGGAAAGCATTCATTATGATTATGAATGTCAATAATAGTGTCTCCTACAGTTTATTTATTCGATATTGCGCGACGATTTAAAAAAAAATATTGTAGATCTCGTCGAACTGTGCGAGAGAACTATAAAATGTTAAGAGTTCCGACTTATTGCAACTGTCAAGCACTATATTCTATTGGAAAATGAAAATAAATAAGTTGCGAACTTCAATGTTATTCCACTATTTGAAAAATTAAGTATATTATGCAATTTGTTCAGTAATCATTATTAACACTTCCGTAACGAAACTGTATTTTCGATAACAGACTATAATTTCTTCATTAATATAGTAAGGGAATTGGGAAGTCTACATACCAATAAAAACAACTTTACTCTACCATTCCAAGTGTAATGTAAATCTATTACAAATGAAGCAAAACATTCCAAAAAAATGAAACCAAATCTAAATTTTTTCAAACTTTTCAAATAAGCGCGGTAGCCGCAAATACAAACGGAGCTACGAAAAATACGTCTATGCATTCTAGGGCGAAATATTGTGTTGTTGAATTGAACAGCTTTTGTATTGGAGATAAAGGCTTTCTCTCTGAAATGTGAAAAGAATATCATTGCCTTTAGAAAATAAGAATTTTAATTTGATGGGATATCTGTAGGCAAAAATCTATAGATTTCAATGGTTTTATTCCAAGTATTAAGGTTCAATACGAACCGACAATATATTAATTTAAAGTTAAAAGCGTTCATTATTTTCTCATTGAATGCACTGGATCAAATAAATCTCGAATGTAATGTGTTGAAAGTTAAAAGCAACCATTCAATCATCGTATGACTCCACATGACGACAGTATGACGCAGTGGTTAGAGGTGCCCTAAAATTCACGATTGATCTTTGGTTCGGTTCCGGGCTTACTAAGTCGTCCATATCACTCTGGGATCGGAAAATTATTTAGACTCTTACTCTCTTACTTTTGTCAGGTATCGTAAGTTTGTATAAATTGAATATATATTCAACCATCTCAATGATGTCTGCTGAAGTCGAATGCTTGGCGTATCGCCTCACGGATTGATCAACGACGATCCCTTTGATCCGTTATTTTATGTTTTATGACGTCATATAAGGACTTAAGTCATTGCATATTAACGCATGCCGAAAATCTGTACAACCCTCATTCGAGTGGTTTATAGAGGTTTTTTTCTTTGCACTCCTTAAAACTACTGGGAACTGGGGTTCGCATATTATTTGAAGAAGAACGACTATAAAAATACCAAGGGAAACATGTGTTTAAAGTAAACATCAATAAAATGCTCATTTTCTGTTAATATCTTTAGTACTTTAGTGCTTCGTAAATAACACTACCGAATAGTTTTTGCGCTTGATTAATTAATCTGCAGCTGTTAATAAGTAGGAAGCTAGGCTTTGAAATGACAGCCACCTGAGCCTTCTCCATAAGCAGCACAATCACGCGTGTTGTTTTTTTCAAATAATTGTCCTCGAATGAAGATTAGATCTGTGCTTGGAAATACACCTGCAAACATTTTGTAGAAATTCACAATTGCTTAGAAGTTAGGTAAATCTTAAAGGTTTAGAACATTAGGATTATGTCGAGTATTAAGTTGACATCACTGCAGTTTACAAGTTTCCCTACAGCCTCAATTCACCGCCATCTTCGTGGAATGATTCAAATCATCTGCAATCTGTAAATGAGCTCCTTTCATCAAAAATAACATGACAATAAATATAAATATATAAATATTATATGACGAGAGAACCGGCTGATCAAGGAGATTTAGAGTAAAGACTGTTAGTAGACTGAACCGGAAAGAGGCTATTTCGATTATATCTCAGTTCTTCATTAGTAATCTGTTGCCTTTCATCAACTTTAGTAATAAAGTTTTTGTATTATCTCTAGCAAAGCAAAGGTGTTACGAAATATTGCTAAGAAATGATGAAAACTGAAGCTAGATATTAGTTCACCTAACACGGTTGGTGATTATTAAATATTAGCTATACACTATTTTTGCAGGAAAACATAACAGGTTAAAAAAACACTGGAAGTAGTCCAAAACAGGAAACAATGCTTCTGTTCAATTGTGAACATAAAGATCTGAATCCAATTCTACTTGAGAAACACAGTGGTTCTACCACTTCTTTCTATTATATGAAGTTGATGTAGAGAAAGTTGTACTCTAATATTCTTAGTTCTACAATACCCATACCAAGTCCTAAAATCTCCTCTAAAATTCTGCTTTTGCATCCCGACGTCAAAAATGTGGGCTGTTTCTTAGAAAGCCACATCTTAGCTCAGAGTAAGCTTTCTTAACCGTAATAAAAACCTTTAAAATTTACACATTTTTGCGAACGAGGCACATATCGGTTGCATAAAATTCTGCATTTTTGGAAGCGATGAAGTCATTGAATGCAGTTTAAGCCTTCGTTTGTTTCTGAAATTTTTACCGAACAGGAAGCTGTCGAGATGCTTGAAAAAGTCGTAGACGATAGATAAGAGATGCGGCAACTATGGTGAGTGAGGCAGGGTTTCGTGGCCCAGCTCCTTCGACCGTAGCAGGGGAATGACAGCGACTTTTATATTTTCCAAGGTAGAACTCGCCGTTACGATTTTTTTGAAACAAATGTCGCCCTGTGCATTCCTTGGCCTAATCCTCATTGCTGTTTTAAATACTCTATTCTGCAACAACGCCCGAGTTTGATCTCGTTTTCTCCTATTTTTTTCAAGCCGAATCCACACACAAATCCGTGGACCTTCGTAGATGGTGAATACGAGGAAACCAATAAGAGATGCGCTGGGACCCGCAGAACATCTGACGTCGGATCATGGAAGAACAACTTTGCTCCTGTTTTTCGCCCTAATCTTCGTCCATAATTCAAAATACTCCACGGAGATATGTGAAAAAATTCAACTCAGTTAATCCCAGACACATAGTTGGTGGCTAACTTATTAGAACTATGCCAAAAACGACTACGTTATTAGATAGTGAAACGCTGAAGAAATGGATTTTTGGCTTCTGAATTGTCGGAATGATTTATATTTTTCAAATACAGGTAACCATACTCATGAATAAATCTATGAGTTTTTCTCAATGTGCATGGATTGTATTTTGCATGTCAACTGACCAGAAGGCTGAAATGAAGTGAGGTGGTAGAAATGGGACACCGTGTGAGGTAGATTCCAATAAATAAACCCGACTTGTAATAGGAGGAACTTGACAAGCTACACCTTTGTTAGGTCCTGCATTGCAATGACAAAGCTTGGCAAGCCTGCCGTGGATATCTTTTATCACAGATATTGAAAACAAAAAGCCTCATACAAAAAAATCATTGTGCTCCTGGTGCTCATGGGGTGTGGAGAACAGATTAGTCGACTGTGTCAGAGATGAGCATAAACGGTTTCAATCAATTGATAAACCACAAAACTGATTGTAAAGGTAATGCAGCAAAAAATTATAAAAGATTGAGGAAATATTTGGATTATTTAGAGTAGATTGCCCAATTTCGCAACGCGAAAAGTTCACGTTTTTTTTCACCATTTTTCTTAGTGATCTTGTTCTAATACTAACTTGTACTGATTCTGGGTGGGTACCTGTAGCGTAGTAGTTAGAGGTGCAATGGAATAAGCACTATCTGAGTGTTTGATCTGAGAGCCGATCTAATCAAGTCCTTCCTTCCTCTGGTAACGAGAAATTGGTGCCAGACTAGTCTGGGAGGATAAGGCCAGTGATTTCATACATTGCCAGGTAACCGGAACTCATTGCGTTCAATCACTTTTACAATGCCTGAAGTCGAATCCATGATGCATTGCTCAGAAAATCAACGATAGTGACCAATGCCGAATGGTTTGTCGATTGTCCTTCATTGATTTGGACTACTGAGATAATGTCGTTTCAAAATTTGACTTTTTTAACTTTCAATTGAACAGTGACGCAAAATCGTTGAAACTGGTTGCATTGAACTGCATTTGGTCAGAGAATTGCTAATGATCAATGGTTACAACGTTCGTTTCGGAATGTTTATTGATGGAGAAAAGCAGCTTGAGGATTACAAGGATCGCAGCTACCCTTATGATGACCAAGAGAAAAGACACATGAAGAAAAACCTGGAACACATTTGTGCGAAATTACGCTCGAAGAATTTTGCGGCCACTTGTCATGGATGTTATTGAGCACATGAAATCATAACGCATAAAATCCTGGGAAAATTACTACGGCAAGAATTAGTGTGCAGAAGTCGCTATAATGTACTAAAAATTGGAATATAGGATGTTGATGAAAGATCGGTAAAGACGGTTTCTACTACATAATTATTAGCAGCGCGAATTGCAAGTGGTAGTGTAGAAGGACATGTTGGAGTTGGACATGTTTACTAATTTAAAGTGGGAATTACGGATTACTGCCACTTCAAAATCCTGGACAACTTCATTCGCACTAAACATCAATTCAGAAGCGACCAAACAGGCCTTTGACGACTTCAGACTAAAAAATCTTATCTTCTGCGTGGATGGAATGTCTAAACTGGTACAGTTTTAAAAAAAATTCAGTACTTATTAAGGCTTTCACTTTGGCCGATAAAGTTAATTTTTTTAACGATGTTGTAGTGGTGTTCAATTTTCTGCTCAAAATCGGATATTTATTGCTAAAATACGAACATGATCGGCGAAGTATCCGTTATTGAGGATAGGTTGAAAGAAAGCTAACGTTAAAAGTGCGAATAGTTCAGACCTTTGTGAGTAGATTTATTCTATTGGCTATCATTCTTTGACGAAAAAGTATACAGCGGAAAGAAGTGCTGGTAAGCAATATTTATGTTAAATCTAGCTTCACATATACGGAATGCTGCTTTGGAACAGTTATAGGTGTATAGTAAAATAAAGCACGCTGAGAGAAAGGCAAAGGGAGGGGCACGGATGGTGTAATGGATAACTGGTGACCCCCCGGAAAGGGCAATCATCTGGTTGGAAGTTCGCACCGCCCCGAAGTTTTGCAAATATCTCAGTGTCTTAGCGGTTATTTCGATTGATAATAACACTACCGATTAACAGAAATAGGTAGTTAAAAATGAAATTCAAAATTATAGGTGTGTTTAAATCTAGGCAAATTTTCATCTTTAAATTTTGACCCCAAATTAAGTAAAACACTAATCCAGCACAGTATCAAAATGGTGTCTTAATGGCATCTCTTAATGGGGTATATTTAAGGAAATATCAGCTTGAAAACTAAACTATATTTGGCACTCGACATGATTACTACATTAAATCCGAAGGCACTCGAAAAAGTCTCTTGCACGCTTTCTCGACGCTTTTCACCCGCTCGATGCTGATTTCTTCAAGTGTTGGATGGTCCAATTGTAGGTGAGGAAATCGAATGCTGTTTTCGGATGTTGACTGGTCATAGTGAATAGACATGTGTAGATAACATGGTAAACCCTGAAATTTTCGATTTTCACAGTTTGAATCCATTGATGCCAATGAATATGAACTGTATACTCCGTGTCGTCACTTTACTCTTTATACTCGTTTATGTAAAAATCACTCTTTTATATTCGATCACTTATTTTTAATTTCAAAAAGGAATATTATTTTGGACAAATAAGCAATACTTAGAAAACTAAGTATAAAAAATAAGGTATATCCATTTACCACGTCGCATTTTAAAAAAAAAGAAGAGCAAGAGTAGAAAACGTGAAATATGTTAGTTTTTGTGACACTCTCCCTAGCTAAGATAAGTGCACGTTAAATGTAAGATGGCTTTAAAAAACAACCTTTTGAAGGATGCGAGTAATCCTAAATGCTTTATGCCAAGGATTAAAAGTCCGAATGACGACTGCAGAGATTTTCATGTGACACAAAGGTTTTGATTTAAAAAATTAGTACATAAAGGAGGCAACCAGATGATATTTTATTGTTTCTGGTATAATAAAAAGTGATTTCGCCTTTTATGGTCATTGTTTTTCCATGAGATAGCGATTTTTTACTGTGGAATTATACTTCTTGATTCTTCTTCTTTGAACGAGCACGAGGTTGTTAAGTTTATTATGAGGCTGACGTTTCGGCCGTATCGCCTTCTTCAGAGCCTGGAAAGGTCGACTGACAGCGATCTACCAAGCCAAACACGTCAATAACTCAAACAGAGAAATTCAAAAACCAAGTCCTAACCGCGTAAATAACATAGAATACTCACCACTTCTCTGCCTTCGACCAACCGCTAGGTTGTGTCTGCGGAAGAGGAATGAGGTATACTTCCTTCTAGAGTGCCCCTTTATCAGACTAGAAGATCATCCTGATATATTGTGCGAAATCACGTGTGATTAGGAGGCACTCTTCCTTGCGGTTCATGTTTGAGTTTTTGAAATTAATCCAAAATGCCTCAAGAACTTTGCGTGTCGATATGCTAGTTTCTTGATCAAGAATATTAACCTTAACATCAAAATCCTCTCCGTTGTGTCTTTGTGTCCTATGCGTGCCTAGTGGAGTACTCGTTTTGCTTTTAAATTTTCCATCTAGGTGTTCTTCTATGCGGACACAAAGAGGTCTTCCCGTTTCGCCAATATATTCGTCTCCGCAAGTTTGCAAGAAATCAGGTACACTGTACCTGAGATCATGCAATCACCGTCTCTGCCCTGAGGGCAAATGCAAAATAATATAATAAATAAATATAAATAAATAAAATAATGTAATACAAATACAAAATATTATACATTACATGTTTTACACATACATTACATGGACGATGCAAAATTTTTAATAACACCAGCTATTTATCTGTAAAAAGTGAACTACCAAAGTAGGAAAGTACTAGTAACTTTTCTAAGGTGTGTGTACTTTTCATTTTAAGCTTATTTCACTTTAAAACATTCATCATGCCATCTCATTGTGTCATTGGCCTTTTATGTCAAGAAAGTGATTTGGATGTCCGATGGCAAATCTCCATTTTGCTGACGTATGACAATGTGACAATTCATTGTGACAGCTTTCTACCAGTACATCTCACATAAGAGATCCAAGAACAAAACCAAGTTCTTCAGAATTCACAAGTTATTCAGGATGTACTGAATTTTAGTGCAGATGTAGTGCATTCCATAATGATGTACTTTATGTACGAATTTCTAAATAAGAGAAGGCATTTGTACACCGATAGTGTTGGTATACAAGTATTCCTTTGGCTGAGGACTTACTGCATAGAAGGACCTATCTTATGGGCTGTATTATAATATCGCATATATGTATGTTCTCGAACAGTAAGGGTCTAAACCAGCAATAAAAATTGGTGGTAATAAGAATTAATAATTGTTTCCAAACAGAAAATCTTCTCACCCCTAATGTCTGAACAGTCTGAAGAAGAATTCTCAAAGAACTGCAATGATGCTGTTATGTATCCAAATTATTTCCAATAATTTCACTGTCGTGAAAAGAAACACAGTAAGTTAGAACATTTATCATTACTGATTTATTATTACATCATAGTGAAAAGCTGTCCTAAGGTAATGAACCTCAATGTCTAAACAAGGGAATATCTGCGTTTTCTCATTGGCCATAATCTGTAGTGTATATTCTCTTAAAAAGCAATACACTCTTGTCCCAAATTGAGCTGCTCTAAATGGAGGTTTTTTATAAATTATTAGGAGAGAGAACAGTTTTCGAAGAGCTATTCCGGACATACGATTTACGTCGAATTTTCTTTTCTAGTGATTTCAAGAAGTGCGGTAAGAAAACCTCTGGGAATCTTTCAAGGGGTGTATACCGATTTTGGTACACATGGCGTTTTTGTGTTAAGGAAGCGAACCGAAAAGCTATATTCTAGGCAGCAGAATCCATTCAATTTATTCATTAAATTTCATAGAGTACAATTAAAATTAGGAATTGATAACACATTAGAAGTGATACTGTTCAGCAAAAGAAAGTATTGGTTCGATCATACACGAGGACCATTAAGCCTATCATCCCTCCGGAGTCGGGTTGGAGAATTGGTACCAGACTTGTTCAGGACCAATTGGCTTCTTCAAATCCGCATAACTGGCGACTACTTAAGGGTTGAACAACAATTGTTTAATTTTCAATTATGAAGTAGTATAAGTATCAATATCCTTCATATTTTTACCCAGATGTCTCTTTAGTAAATTCCAGAAGATTACACTTTCCTAACCATTTAACAACATAATAACCTTACTGGTTCAATGCGGCACCAGACCAACGAAGCCCTTAAACCTTGAATTTGGTTTGTAACATTGTTGTCGAGCAGTTCGTCTGTTAACAAATCGGAAGATTCAAATCGCTGCTCTCATGAAAACAATCTCAGGTGATAAAATAACGATGGATTGTAGACGATTTATTTATAAAGGTCATAATTTACTTTTAAAATGATATAATCCTGATCAAACACAACATGGCTACTCTGAAAAAAGGAACAGTTGGAATCTACTAATTCTACCAACGAGACACTTTTCTTTTGTTCGCATAGCATTTTGACGTCTTGAAATCGACGATTTTCCTGAAAACGTTTTCAGCAGCGGTCTAGTTTTTAAAGACTTCTTAGTAGTAGTAGCTTTCGAGATTCCTGCGAAAAAATGGTAATCGGTTAGCCAGAGATCCGATGTGAAATGATTCGTATGTGAGGGTTACGTAAATCTATTAGTCGAGAATCTACAGCGTTACAGGTACCAGATTTTGTCGAGGATTTTTGTACAAAATAATTGACTGTTTCTGGTTGCCCTTTTTAAAATGTGTGGCAAATTTGATCTAATTGTCCAAAGCCATATAACATGGATCTAAAAAGCGACAATCTTGCTAATTTCAAAACAATTTCCACGTAAATTAGTTCTTTTATTAAGGCTAGCAAACGGATAAAAAGAATCGCGAAGAAATACCTTTCTAATATGTATCCACCCTACACACATAAATTAGTTGGGCATTTTAGATTCTTTCGAGTTTTTTCTTCGTTTCATTAAACCACAATATTATTTGACATCGGTCTCATCCTATGCACACTTTGGTTTTTTTATGTTTTTTTTTTCATCGATATTTCCGTTTTCTTGCCAAGTACGATAGATTGTTGTGGTTTTTGTTATTATTTGAAAAATAAAGGACAATCAATCAGTGCTGATCAGTCTCGCGCTATGCATTCGACTTCATCAAGCATTGTAGAGATTAATAAATGCATATATTTGCCAATAAAATGACTTTCGGTGGCCTACCGATCTATCACGTCAGTGTGTTTATCCTCTCAACCAAGTCTGGTACCAATATACCGATTCCAGCGGAATGGAAGGTTTAGTGTGCCTGGGTACGGGATCGAACCAAGGATTGTTGGAAAGCGTATTGCAGGCCACCTCTAACTACTACGCTACACGCGCACCATTAGTATTTAAATCAGGTGTATTGCAAATGCCATTTGAACACTTTCAACTATAGCAACACTCCACGAAAGTAGTGTATTGTAACCATTCAGGATTCTTTTTGAGATCAATTGAGAATTGTAGAACTATTTTATAATTTTCTGCGTTATTCGTTTCCATCTACACATGAGACTCTACCTATCTTTATTCATTTATTCACAGATAGGTCAGTGACTCCGTCATTGATTGCCAAATAAAATCATTACAAAATTCTTTCTGGTTGAAAGCCACAAGCCATATGACGTCTTACTTTCAAAGGAAAGGATCCTAGATAGTCGATCTCGCGCACGCTCCTCCTCCTTAGGTTGCAAAAGAATTCTTCATCAGTACTGTCCGATACGCTTGTTGAGTGTTCTCTACAATTTTTACACGAAGATTACCCTCTTCTGCATATCGTGAACTTTGAGTCACAACAACAGCAATCAGGATTCCGTCATGAAACCTGTTGTATGGACCACATCCAGGCCGTATTCAGGACCATAAGAGTATGTCGACAGCATCATTTGCCTCTTGAATTCACTTTTTTCAAATATGACATTACATTAAACGCATTTCCAGCGTTGGAACGAAATGTATCACAAAAACACAGCTTTTATATCACCCTCTAACCATACATCGTGAAAGAGATCCAGAGATCGAAATAAGAAATTAGAAAATCTCTAGTTAAATATAAGATTTGATCCCATCTATTGCAGCGTTTGGTCAGGAACAGCTACTTTGTAAGTAGATTTCTCGTGAAAAGTGTCTTCTGGTTGAAGGCTCCTCTCAAGCGATGTTGAATAGCTCGAGGCCAATGATTGCCTTAGGCGAACTAGCTGGGAGCAAACCTACAAATAATACAGCTATGAAAACCAGACATTGCGAAAAATTACCGACTCACATATATAGTAGACATCCTCAGCTTCTGATCGAAAAGTCGCACGTCCTCTTTGGTAATGGGATGTTCTTCAGGAGGGCAGAATGATAACTCTTCACCAAGAAAAGCATCCGTAAAACGAATCCCTTCACACAGATGTGAAATGTCTTTCAATTTCTCGAAACTAAAACTTCGTGAGCTATAAAAAATACAAGTAAGAAATATGTACAAAACTATTCTGAAATGACAGAGATACCTTTAAGAAAGTAAAAAATAGTGAAACGTAAGGATATGAAAACACCATATTCATGTCTCAAAAAAGAAGAATGAGGAGAAAGTAAATCAACCATCTTAGTCGTTGACGAGTGCGTTCTTCTCCCCAATATACCATCACTTGAAGCTCAGTAGCTGTTCGCTGTTGCTACAACAAAACTACTTTAAATGGATCTAATAAGTTTCGAAATCAAAAGGGAGTACAGAAATACAGGTATGCAAAAACGCCTACTGCTGTTGACGCAGTAGAGACAATTGAGTTCATTGAAGATATGGGAGAATGGAGACGTATGGAAACCAGCTTAAAAAGGCTAAAATAACTGTAGGCGATATTAAGCGCGTCAAAATTTTTTGAAAAGTTAGATGAGCGTTACGATAAATTTTTCTTCAGGATAAAATCATAATTATAAGTTTTAAGTGAATTTTGTTTACGACCACATATCTAAATGTGTTACTACAGAGGACATTTAAATGAAAATAAAAACAAGACGTAAGCAAAATAAATAACAGTGAATATCCTTTCCTTAGAGTCACCACGATCTATCACAATTCCAGGAGCTGGACGAATATCAGCAGGAATGTGTTCCAGAGCGCCAGATTCTGTAGTGCATAAAACGACTACACGGGAAAACGCTCGTCTAAAAGTTCAAGTTTTATAATGAATCATATAAGATATAATCACATACAATGCTCTTCCAATAGCTTCTGAATCAACAACGGTTGTTAGTAACAAACCGGTTTCCTGAGTTTGTCAACGAAAATGAGAAAGTTGATTCATGAGAAGACTGTAAGATATAAGTTCCATTTCGTGAAATACGTAGGTCATCTCTGGCCTTCACTGTAACAACTGCAGCTCCACCCAGTCCTCGAACCGGCATCTTAAAAGAAATAATACTTTATGTAGAAGTGTATTAGAAAAGTAGAAAGAAAAATTAAGAGTTTATTTCAGCTGAAAGTAACCATAAAAATGAAATTAACACCATTGAAGTTACACAACAAAGATTTAAGAAAAGAAAAGAAACAATGAAACATTATCTATAAATAAAAGCTTATAAGAAAAAAAAGAATACCCTATAGTTCACTTGAGGTCCACCTCCTCCCTCCACCGCAATCAGAAGATTTGTATAGAATCGAGCATTCTGAGACGGGGAAAATTCAATTCGAAGCGGAACAGTACGACGTGCATCCAGAAGTAAGATTTGGCTGTCCAAGAGCTGCAACCAATATGGTCGTTCTTCATTAGAGCATTGAATAGTGATAGGAAAGATTTTAGAAAATAACTAGTGTACAGTAAAAGGTGGTCCAGAATGACTGAGCTTCGCCCTTATTTGAAGAGAGGTATCTGTACGATTGGTAACATCAACGTTCGAAACAGCTGTATCTCCAATAGCTACGAAACCGAACGCTACTTCGAGTTGAGGGATATAAAGCACAGACCTAAATCTCAATTTTCAGAAAATAAAGCTGTCATAAAATTCTTATTGGTAAGTGAAAAAAAAACCTCCGCGTCGGATTAGAAGTCAGTTGTGAAAAGCATGGAACCATAGCGTTTGTAGATAAAGAGCTAGATGATCTTGCAGAGGAATGCGGTCGAGAGCTCAACTAAAGATATATTCGTCAACTTCATTCACTCGCACGTCATTAGGTTGTATGGGGCATACGAAAGAAGTGAATAACGACCAAAAACAGCTACGAGCCGCTCTCTGGGGAACTTAGCAAACCTATTAGTTGCCTTACCGACATTTGAAGAGTATAGGTGGACTTACTTCTTCAAGCTCTGAAGTGTCTCACCACTTCTTCCCAATCATAGAATCAACCAGTATACACAGAATCAAGAATGATTATGACTAATGTATGTTGTGTGCAAACCATCCCAGCACAACAGATATAGGAATTATATCTCTGATCATAAAAAATACATAGTTGGTTTTGGCTTACATTTACTCACAAACAGCAATAGGACGCAACATATAGTACTATGCAGCTAACGGAGTGAAGTGTCATCATAGAGATATGCGTACAATTAGCAAAATATGTATGAAAAACAGCTTGAATAGCTAATAAACAAGCAAACAACAGCACGGAAGTTGATGAGAGCGAACACAAAAATTTATACACAAATACTAATTGTTTACTTATTATACATAGAGTGCTTGCTAATTAGATCCTACTTGCCTAGCTTTCCCTTTATTGCTTTCGTTGCCTTATAACCCTAATCCAAGGATGGAAAATGGATTGTATACGGGGTTTGAATGCAACTTTACAATCATTCTTCTATTCATTATAAATGGCCCAGAAAGGTATCAGAGAGACAGAATAAGATGCAAGAGAGCTTTAAGGTGAACATTGGGATGGCTGACAATAATGATTGTGGCTTAAGCCACCCAGTTGTAGTTGCAACTTCAAAAGATTTGTACGTTTGTATTTTATAGAATAACACACGCAAACGTCGCGATGCTCGAAAAGGATCACCACCAGGAACGAATATTGTAAGAGAAAGAGGAACTATTAAAATCATAAAAGCAAAAAAACCGCCTCACAACGCACCTCTCCCTCGCATGAAACCTTCCCTTGATTACAAGCAGCACCATGATCCATTTTCTAAAATGTATACATTAGGAAATAAAAAAAAGAAAATCAAAAAGAAACCGAGAAGGAAATAATATTCAAATGAATGTTGGCGGTACCATTCGCTTCGGAGTAGAGTCTTCACCATGTAAAGCATTTTGAGAGGTGAATTTTTAGCCAGATATATTTCCAGTTCGTCTTGATCTAATCTCTTTTTTAACCCACCTAAGACAACGTGTACAACGTCTAAATTTTTGTGTCGAGCCCATGGAACAACGTATAATTTCTCATCTCTCACGCAACGAATAATATGTGACTCATGATTTTCACTGTAGTTTCGCAATAGCCCGCCCCTTATTTGTGTATTCGGCTCTACAATTTGGCTTATCTATTTAGTTTTCCATTTTTCTATTGAAATGCGTTGCTGTCGCCTTTGGCGGTCGATTTTGCAACACATGTAGTATATTTCTCCAATTTTATACAACATTTACAACTATCCACTTTAAAGAAAAGTATTTATCGCCTAGGAACCCTATAATAAACGAGGCTTGGCTCGATCTCGCGCTCCAAACAAACCGAACTCTCCATCCTTTGAGATCAGGAAAGTGGTTCCAAAAAAAAACATTACCTGGAAACATCGGTAGGCCACGCAAGATCGTATAGGGCAAATATTTTACCTGTTCGAGGCTCAGCGTAATAGATTGTAAATCCCAAAGTTATTGACCAACGCCAAAAACTCTACCCTCTTATAAATTCAGTACTACAACTATGATTCTTAAAAGAGATTTCAAATGAAAAACAACCAATTGCTGGTAATAACTGGATGTTCCACGGATTTCCACTCACTGAGGTTTTTCCTCACTGATGGATCTCGAGCCGGTTAGTCGTGAGGCTACGTGGCGCGTCCCCAGGTGGCGGATAGGGGGTCAAACGCGAACCAAAAGCGACCTTGTGCTTCCCAGAGCAGCAGGTGGATCAAAGGGATGAACACTCTTTTTCTGCTGCGCAGATCTGGCAGTGCAAATTGTATTCTACAAGTCAATTCGGCCAAAAGCCTGCAAGCAAGTGACTAGGAAGTACATGGGAGGCGGTTAGGAGTCCTGTCCACTCAACTCCAATGAACTCTGGGAAAGACTGGCAAGCTACTCATTAGTATATTCAGCCCCCATGGTTAGAGCCCGGCAAGCTACCCCGTGGGTACAAAAGATGCCAAACAGAGTAAAATAAATGAGAGTCATTCCCCTGACCACGAAAGAGCCCCCGATAAGGCAGCGTTGGGTAGGACGAGTACGGAGAGGCTGCTACAATCTCAGGGCTATCTGGGCTACCTAAATGTGATAGGACTAAGGTGACGATCTGTACCTACAACGCAAGATCGCTTGCATCTGAGTCCGCTGTTGAGGACTTGCTGATGCAGGCCAGAAAGATCAGATACGACGACATCGGACTGGCTGAGACGAGGAGACATCATTCCTTTAACGCCGTTTATGATCCTGGAAAAGAACTCTTCCTTGGAACATGCGACAATAGAGGAGTTGGAGGCGTTGGTGTCCTCGTCAACACGAGTTTGGCCATGAACATCGAATCGTTTAAACAACTAACAACCCGAATCGGACGGTTAAGGTTGAAGAGATGTGGGCCTATGCCGGCTCTAATTATCTACGTCGTCTACGCAGCTACCTCAAGCTACGACGAAGATGAGGTCGAAGCGTTTTATATGGACTTGGAGAAGTTCTACAGAGAAGATCATACCTCCTTCAAAGTCATAATTGGCGACTTCAACGCTAAGATTGGACCGAACAGGGAGAGAGGCTATCCGAGTTTATCATGACGACCAAGACAATCCATGGTAACTCACAGTTCCAAAAGCCCCTCTGTCAACGCTGGACGTGGGAATCCCCCAATGGAGAGTACCATAGTGAAATAGACCACATCATAGTAAACCGAAGATTTTGCATAACCGATTTGGGTGTGCAAATGCACTGGCTCGTCTCTTCACAGGCTACCTGTCAGAATGCAAGCTTCCAAACAATGGAAGACCAGCAAAACCGTGTTGTTGTACAAAAAGGGAGACCTCCACGACATTGGCAACTATCGCCCAATCTGCCTGCTGTCCGTCGTAAATAAACTCTTTACTAGAGTCATTCTCAACAGGATGGACAGAACATTGGACGAGGTACAGCCATGCGAGGAAGCAGGGTTCCGAAAAGGATTCAGTACGATAGACCACATACACACAATAACGAGGCTCATCGAACTATCACGAGAGTATAAAAGACCGCTCTGTCTCATTTTCATCGACTTGAGGAAAGCCTTTGACTCAGTTGAGACCGAAGCGGTGATAGAAGCTCTGGGAAACCAGGGCGTCGCTACCCAAACACCACTCCTTCGTGAGCTATAGAAGAATTTCACGAATAGAATACCGTATCGCCATTTTACAACGCAATTAAAATGAACGTAAAGAGGGGTGTTCGACAAGGCGACACAATGTCGCCAAAACTTTTCACATCGAGCCTCGAAGCCGTTATGCGAAAATTGGAATAGGACAATGAAAGAGTGAAAAATGATGGTCGGCAACTACACCATCTTCGCTTTGCTGATGATATCGTCCTTATAACATCAAACATCAGTCAGGCGGAACGAATGCTTGCCGACATTGACCGAGTATGTGGAAGTATTGGTCTTCGACTATACATGACGAAAACGGTATTCATGAAAACGGATCGGTCTCAAAGGCCCCATTTAAGCTCAACGGAACAAATATCTCCGAATGCAACAGTTATGTGTACCTATAAGAACTCGAGAACTCAACATGATGAATGACGTAGCTCCATAGCTGAGCAGGAGGAAGAGAGCAGCTTAGGGAGCTTTTAAGAGCATCGAGGATGTAGTGAAGAGGATGAAGAACACTCGACTCCGTGCCCACATTTTTGACTCAACGATGCTTCCTGCATTAACATACGCATCAGAGACCTGAATCGCTACGTAGGCAGGATGAAAGAACACTCAGCGAAAGGGCGATGCTAGGAGTGTCGCGTGTCACGCAAGTGAGAGAGGGAATACGAAGCTCGGACCTACGTCAACGATCGAAAATTAGAGACGCCGTCCTTTACGCCAAAATGTCAAAAATAAGGTGGGCCGGCACGTGATGCGACGAAATGGCAACCGATGGACAAGAGCCGCCACGGATTGGATTCCTCGGGATGTCAAGCGCACAACAGGAAGACCACCGACCCGATTCTTCAGAGTTCTTTACAAACACGCTGAACGAATGGTATGATGCTCAACGTGTCCCTAGAGCGAGCAGAACCCTTTGGACCACTCTTGCACGCGACAGGGACAGATGGAGGAATTACTGGCGCCCGCTTGATTCAATCGAAGATCAACGGGAATACAGGTGATACAGTTGAACTGGATGTTAAATTGTATGTTCAAATAAACGCTTGTGTTATGTCGGCCGAAGAGAACTGAACTTTTTCGAATTGTTCTTACTTAATTTCTTAATTTTACTTTTTTTTTTCTTAATTTTTTAACTTTCTTAATTTTTCTTTCTACTTTTCTAATACACTTCTACATAAAGTATTATTTCTTTTAAGATGCCGGTTCGAGGACTGGGTGGAGCTGTAGTTGTTACAGTGAAGGCCAGAGATGACCTACGTATTTCACGAAATGGAACTTATATCTTACAGTCTTCTCATGAATCAACTTTCTCATTTTCGTTGACAAACTCAGGAAACCGGTTTGTTACTAACAACCGTTGTTGATTCAGAAGCTATTGGAAGAGCATTGTATGTGATTATATCTTATATGATTCATTATAAAACTTGAACTTTTAGACGAGCGTTTTCCCGTGTAGTCGTTTTATGCACTACAGAATCTGGCGCTCTGGAACACATTCCTGCTGATATTCGTCCAGCTCCTGGAATTGTGATAGATCGTGGTGACTCTAAGGAAAGGATATTCACTGTTATTTATTTTGCTTACGTCTTGTTTTTATTTTCATTTAAATGTCCTCTGTAGTAACACATTTAGATATGTGGTCGTAAACAAAATTCACTTAAAACTTATAATTATGATTTTATCCTGAAGAAAAATTTATCGTAACGCTCATCTAACTTTTCAAAAATTTTGACGCGCTTAATATCGCCTACAGTTATTTTAGCCTTTTTAAGCTGGTTTCCATACGTCTCCATTCTCCCATATCTTCAATGAACTCAATTGTCTCTACTGCGTCAACAGCAGTAGGCGTTTTTGCATACCTGTATTTCTGTACTCCCTTTTGATTTCGAAACTTATTAGATCCATTTAAAGTAGTTTTGTTGTAGCAACAGCGAACAGCTACTGAGCTTCAAGTGATGGTATATTGGGGAGAAGAACGCACTCGTCAACGACTAAGATGGTTGATTTACTTTCTCCTCATTCTTCTTTTTTGAGACATGAATATGGTGTTTTCATATCCTTACGTTTCACTATTTTTTACTTTCTTAAAGGTATCTCTGTCATTTCAGAATAGTTTTGTACATATTTCTTACTTGTATTTTTTATAGCTCACGAAGTTTTAGTTTCGAGAAATTGAAAGACATTTCACATCTGTGTGAAGGGATTCGTTTTACGGATGCTTTTCTTGGTGAAGAGTTATCATTCTGCCCTCCTGAAGAACATCCCATTACCAAAGAGGACGTGCGACTTTTCGATCAGAAGCTGAGGATGTCTACTATATATGTGAGTCGGTAATTTTTCGCAATGTCTGGTTTTCATAGCTGTATTATTTGTAGGTTTGCTCCCAGCTAGTTCGCCTAAGGCAATCATTGGCCTCGAGCTATTCAACATCGCTTGAGAGGAGCCTTCAACCAGAAGACACTTTTCACGAGAAATCTACTTACAAAGTAGCTGTTCCTGACCAAACGCTGCAATAGATGGGATCAAATCTTATATTTAACTAGAGATTTTCTAATTTCTTATTTCGATCTCTGGATCTCTTTCACGATGTATGGTTAGAGGGTGATATAAAAGCTGTGTTTTTGTGATACATTTCGTTCCAACGCTGGAAATGCGTTTAATGTAATGTCATATTTGAAAAAAGTGAATTCAAGAGGCAAATGATGCTGTCGACATACTCTTATGGTCCTGAATACGGCCTGGATGTGGTCCATACAACAGGTTTCATGACGGAATCCTGATTGCTGTTGTTGTGACTCAAAGTTCACGATATGCAGAAGAGGGTAATCTTCGTGTAAAAATTGTAGAGAACACTCAACAAGCGTATCGGACAGTACTGATGAAGAATTCTTTTGCAACCTAAGGAGGAGGAGCGTGCGCGAGATCGACTATCTAGGATCCTTTCCTTTGAAAGTAAGACGTCATATGGCTTGTGGCTTTCAACCAGAAAGAATTTTGTAATGATTTTATTTGGCAATCAATGACGGAGTCACTGACCTATCTGTGAATAAATGAATAAAGATAGGTAGAGTCTCATGTGTAGATGGAAACGAATAACGCAGAAAATTATAAAATAGTTCTACAATTCTCAATTGATCTCAAAAAGAATCCTGAATGGTTACAATACACTACTTTCGTGGAGTGTTGCTATAGTTGAAAGTGTTCAAATGGCATTTGCAATACACCTGATTTAAATACTAATGGTGCGCGTGTAGCGTAGTAGTTAGAGGTGGCCTGCAATACGCTTTCCAACAATCCTTGGTTCGATCCCGTACCCAGGCACACTAAACCTTCCATTCCGCTGGAATCGGTATATTGGTACCAGACTTGGTTGAGAGGATAAACACACTGACGTGATAGATCGGTAGGCCACCGAAAGTCATTTTATTGGCAAATATATGCATTTATTAATCTCTACAATGCTTGATGAAGTCGAATGCATAGCGCGAGACTGATCAGCACTGATTGATTGTCCTTTATTTTTCAAATAATAACAAAAACCACAACAATCTATCGTACTTGGCAAGAAAACGGAAATATCGATGAAAAAAAAAACATAAAAAAACCAAAGTGTGCATAGGATGAGACCGATGTCAAATAATATTGTGGTTTAATGAAACGAAGAAAAAACTCGAAAGAATCTAAAATGCCCAACTAATTTATGTGTGTAGGGTGGATACATATTAGAAAGGTATTTCTTCGCGATTCTTTTTATCCGTTTGCTAGCCTTAATAAAAGAACTAATTTACGTGGAAATTGTTTTGAAATTAGCAAGATTGTCGCTTTTTAGATCCATGTTATATGGCTTTGGACAATTAGATCAAATTTGCCACACATTTTAAAAAGGGCAACCAGAAACAGTCAATTATTTTGTACAAAAATCCTCGACAAAATCTGGTACCTGTAACGCTGTAGATTCTCGACTAATAGATTTACGTAACCCTCACATACGAATCATTTCACATCGGATCTCTGGCTAACCGATTACCATTTTTTCGCAGGAATCTCGAAAGCTACTACTACTAAGAAGTCTTTAAAAACTAGACCGCTGCTGAAAACGTTTTCAGGAAAATCGTCGATTTCAAGACGTCAAAATGCTATGCGAACAAAAGAAAAGTGTCTCGTTGGTAGAATTAGTAGATTCCAACTGTTCCTTTTTTCAGAGTAGCCATGTTGTGTTTGATCAGGATTATATCATTTTAAAAGTAAATTATGACCTTTATAAATAAATCGTCTACAATCCATCGTTATTTTATCACCTGAGATTGTTTTCATGAGAGCAGCGATTTGAATCTTCCGATTTGTTAACAGACGAACTGCTCGACAACAATGTTACAAACCAAATTCAAGGTTTAAGGGCTTCGTTGGTCTGGTGCCGCATTGAACCAGTAAGGTTATTATGTTGTTAAATGGTTAGGAAAGTGTAATCTTCTGGAATTTACTAAAGAGACATCTGGGTAAAAATATGAAGGATATTGATACTTATACTACTTCATAATTGAAAATTAAACAATTGTTGTTCAACCCTTAAGTAGTCGCCAGTTATGCGGATTTGAAGAAGCCAATTGGTCCTGAACAAGTCTGGTACCAATTCTCCAACCCGACTCCGGAGGGATGATAGGCTTAATGGTCCTCGTGTATGATCGAACCAATACTTTCTTTTGCTGAACAGTATCACTTCTAATGTGTTATCAATTCCTAATTTTAATTGTACTCTATGAAATTTAATGAATAAATTGAATGGATTCTGCTGCCTAGAATATAGCTTTTCGGTTCGCTTCCTTAACACAAAAACGCCATGTGTACCAAAATCGGTATACACCCCTTGAAAGATTCCCAGAGGTTTTCTTACCGCACTTCTTGAAATCACTAGAAAAGAAAATTCGACGTAAATCGTATGTCCGGAATAGCTCTTCGAAAACTGTTCTCTCTCCTAATAATTTATAAAAAACCTCCATTTAGAGCAGCTCAATTTGGGACAAGAGTGTATTGCTTTTTAAGAGAATATACACTACAGATTATGGCCAATGAGAAAACGCAGATATTCCCTTGTTTAGACATTGAGGTTCATTACCTTAGGACAGCTTTTCACTATGATGTAATAATAAATCAGTAATGATAAATGTTCTAACTTACTGTGTTTCTTTTCACGACAGTGAAATTATTGGAAATAATTTGGATACATAACAGCATCATTGCAGTTCTTTGAGAATTCTTCTTCAGACTGTTCAGACATTAGGGGTGAGAAGATTTTCTGTTTGGAAACAATTATTAATTCTTATTACCACCAATTTTTATTGCTGGTTTAGACCCTTACTGTTCGAGAACATACATATATGCGATATTATAATACAGCCCATAAGATAGGTCCTTCTATGCAGTAAGTCCTCAGCCAAAGGAATACTTGTATACCAACACTATCGGTGTACAAATGCCTTCTCTTATTTAGAAATTCGTACATAAAGTACATCATTATGGAATGCACTACATCTGCACTAAAATTCAGTACATCCTGAATAACTTGTGAATTCTGAAGAACTTGGTTTTGTTCTTGGATCTCTTATGTGAGATGTACTGGTAGAAAGCTGTCACAATGAATTGTCACATTGTCATACGTCAGCAAAATGGAGATTTGCCATCGGACATCCAAATCACTTTCTTGACATAAAAGGCCAATGACACAATGAGATGGCATGATGAATGTTTTAAAGTGAAATAAGCTTAAAATGAAAAGTACACACACCTTAGAAAAGTTACTAGTACTTTCCTACTTTGGTAGTTCACTTTTTACAGATAAATAGCTGGTGTTATTAAAAATTTTGCATCGTCCATGTAATGTATGTGTAAAACATGTAATGTATAATATTTTGTATTTGTATTACATTATTTTATTTATTTATATTTATTTATTATATTATTTTGCATTTGCCCTCAGGGCAGAGACGGTGATTGCATGATCTCAGGTACAGTGTACCTGATTTCTTGCAAACTTGCGGAGACGAATATATTGGCGAAACGGGAAGACCTCTTTGTGTCCGCATAGAAGAACACCTAGATGGAAAATTTAAAAGCAAAACGAGTACTCCACTAGGCACGCATAGGACACAAAGACACAACGGAGAGGATTTTGATGTTAAGGTTAATATTCTTGATCAAGAAACTAGCATATCGACACGCAAAGTTCTTGAGGCATTTTGGATTAATTTCAAAAACTCAAACATGAACCGCAAGGAAGAGTGCCTCCTAATCACACGTGATTTCGCACAATATATCAGGATGATCTTCTAGTCTGATAAAGGGGCACTCTAGAAGGAAGTATACCTCATTCCTCTTCCGCAGACACAACCTAGCGGTTGGTCGAAGGCAGAGAAGTGGTGAGTATTCTATGTTATTTACGCGGTTAGGACTTGGTTTTTGAATTTCTCTGTTTGAGTTATTGACGTGTTTGGCTTGGTAGATCGCTGTCAGTCGACCTTTCCAGGCTCTGAAGAAGGCGATACGGCCGAAACGTCAGCCTCATAATAAACTTAACAACCTCGTGCTCGTTCAAAGAAGAAGAATCAAGAAGTATAATTCCACAGTAAAAAATCGCTATCTCATGGAAAAACAATGACCATAAAAGGCGAAATCACTTTTTATTATACCAGAAACAATAAAATATCATCTGGTTGCCTCCTTTATGTACTAATTTTTTAAATCAAAACCTTTGTGTCACATGAAAATCTCTGCAGTCGTCATTCGGACTTTTAATCCTTGGCATAAAGCATTTAGGATTACTCGCATCCTTCAAAAGGTTGTTTTTTAAAGCCATCTTACATTTAACGTGCACTTATCTTAGCTAGGGAGAGTGTCACAAAAACTAACATATTTCACGTTTTCTACTCTTGCTCTTCTTTTTTTTTAAAATGCGACGTGGTAAATGGATATACCTTATTTTTTATACTTAGTTTTCTAAGTATTGCTTATTTGTCCAAAATAATATTCCTTTTTGAAATTAAAAATAAGTGATCGAATATAAAAGAGTGATTTTTACATAAACGAGTATAAAGAGTAAAGTGACGACACGGAGTATACAGTTCATATTCATTGGCATCAATGGATTCAAACTGTGAAAATCGAAAATTTCAGGGTTTACCATGTTATCTACACATGTCTATTCACTATGACCAGTCAACATCCGAAAACAGCATTCGATTTCCTCACCTACAATTGGACCATCCAACACTTGAAGAAATCAGCATCGAGCGGGTGAAAAGCGTCGAGAAAGCGTGCAAGAGACTTTTTCGAGTGCCTTCGGATTTAATGTAGTAATCATGTCGAGTGCCAAATATAGTTTAGTTTTCAAGCTGATATTTCCTTAAATATACCCCATTAAGAGATGCCATTAAGACACCATTTTGATACTGTGCTGGATTAGTGTTTTACTTAATTTGGGGTCAAAATTTAAAGATGAAAATTTGCCTAGATTTAAACACACCTATAATTTTGAATTTCATTTTTAACTACCTATTTCTGTTAATCGGTAGTGTTATTATCAATCGAAATAACCGCTAAGACACTGAGATATTTGCAAAACTTCGGGGCGGTGCGAACTTCCAACCAGATGATTGCCCTTTCCGGGGGGTCACCAGTTATCCATTACACCATCCGTGCCCCTCCCTTTGCCTTTCTCTCAGCGTGCTTTATTTTACTATACACCTATAACTGTTCCAAAGCAGCATTCCGTATATGTGAAGCTAGATTTAACATAAATATTGCTTACCAGCACTTCTTTCCGCTGTATACTTTTTCGTCAAAGAATGATAGCCAATAGAATAAATCTACTCACAAAGGTCTGAACTATTCGCACTTTTAACGTTAGCTTTCTTTCAACCTATCCTCAATAACGGATACTTCGCCGATCATGTTCGTATTTTAGCAATAAATATCCGATTTTGAGCAGAAAATTGAACACCACTACAACATCGTTAAAAAAATTAACTTTATCGGCCAAAGTGAAAGCCTTAATAAGTACTGAATTTTTTTTAAAACTGTACCAGTTTAGACATTCCATCCACGCAGAAGATAAGATTTTTTAGTCTGAAGTCGTCAAAGGCCTGTTTGGTCGCTTCTGAATTGATGTTTAGTGCGAATGAAGTTGTCCAGGATTTTGAAGTGGCAGTAATCCGTAATTCCCACTTTAAATTAGTAAACATGTCCAACTCCAACATGTCCTTCTACACTACCACTTGCAATTCGCGCTGCTAATAATTATGTAGTAGAAACCGTCTTTACCGATCTTTCATCAACATCCTATATTCCAATTTTTAGTACATTATAGCGACTTCTGCACACTAATTCTTGCCGTAGTAATTTTCCCAGGATTTTATGCGTTATGATTTCATGTGCTCAATAACATCCATGACAAGTGGCCGCAAAATTCTTCGAGCGTAATTTCGCACAAATGTGTTCCAGGTTTTTCTTCATGTGTCTTTTCTCTTGGTCATCATAAGGGTAGCTGCGATCCTTGTAATCCTCAAGCTGCTTTTCTCCATCAATAAACATTCCGAAACGAACGTTGTAACCATTGATCATTAGCAATTCTCTGACCAAATGCAGTTCAATGCAACCAGTTTCAACGATTTTGCGTCACTGTTCAATTGAAAGTTAAAAAAGTCAAATTTTGAAACGACATTATCTCAGTAGTCCAAATCAATGAAGGACAATCGACAAACCATTCGGCATTGGTCACTATCGTTGATTTTCTGAGCAATGCATCATGGATTCGACTTCAGGCATTGTAAAAGTGATTGAACGCAATGAGTTCCGGTTACCTGGCAATGTATGAAATCACTGGCCTTATCCTCCCAGACTAGTCTGGCACCAATTTCTCGTTACCAGAGGAAGGAAGGACTTGATTAGATCGGCTCTCAGATCAAACACTCAGATAGTGCTTATTCCATTGCACCTCTAACTACTACGCTACAGGTACCCACCCAGAATCAGTACAAGTTAGTATTAGAACAAGATCACTAAGAAAAATGGTGAAAAAAAACGTGAACTTTTCGCGTTGCGAAATTGGGCAATCTACTCTAAATAATCCAAATATTTCCTCAATCTTTTATAATTTTTTGCTGCATTACCTTTACAATCAGTTTTGTGGTTTATCAATTGATTGAAACCGTTTATGCTCATCTCTGACACAGTCGACTAATCTGTTCTCCACACCCCATGAGCACCAGGAGCACAATGATTTTTTTGTATGAGGCTTTTTGTTTTCAATATCTGTGATAAAAGATATCCACGGCAGGCTTGCCAAGCTTTGTCATTGCAATGCAGGACCTAACAAAGGTGTAGCTTGTCAAGTTCCTCCTATTACAAGTCGGGTTTATTTATTGGAATCTACCTCACACGGTGTCCCATTTCTACCACCTCACTTCATTTCAGCCTTCTGGTCAGTTGACATGCAAAATACAATCCATGCACATTGAGAAAAACTCATAGATTTATTCATGAGTATGGTTACCTGTATTTGAAAAATATAAATCATTCCGACAATTCAGAAGCCAAAAATCCATTTCTTCAGCGTTTCACTATCTAATAACGTAGTCGTTTTTGGCATAGTTCTAATAAGTTAGCCACCAACTATGTGTCTGGGATTAACTGAGTTGAATTTTTTCACATATCTCCGTGGAGTATTTTGAATTATGGACGAAGATTAGGGCGAAAAACAGGAGCAAAGTTGTTCTTCCATGATCCGACGTCAGATGTTCTGCGGGTCCCAGCGCATCTCTTATTGGTTTCCTCGTATTCACCATCTACGAAGGTCCACGGATTTGTGTGTGGATTCGGCTTGAAAAAAATAGGAGAAAACGAGATCAAACTCGGGCGTTGTTGCAGAATAGAGTATTTAAAACAGCAATGAGGATTAGGCCAAGGAATGCACAGGGCGACATTTGTTTCAAAAAAATCGTAACGGCGAGTTCTACCTTGGAAAATATAAAAGTCGCTGTCATTCCCCTGCTACGGTCGAAGGAGCTGGGCCACGAAACCCTGCCTCACTCACCATAGTTGCCGCATCTCTTATCTATCGTCTACGACTTTTTCAAGCATCTCGACAGCTTCCTGTTCGGTAAAAATTTCAGAAACAAACGAAGGCTTAAACTGCATTCAATGACTTCATCGCTTCCAAAAATGCAGAATTTTATGCAACCGATATGTGCCTCGTTCGCAAAAATGTGTAAATTTTAAAGGTTTTTATTACGGTTAAGAAAGCTTACTCTGAGCTAAGATGTGGCTTTCTAAGAAACAGCCCACATTTTTGACGTCGGGATGCAAAAGCAGAATTTTAGAGGAGATTTTAGGACTTGGTATGGGTATTGTAGAACTAAGAATATTAGAGTACAACTTTCTCTACATCAACTTCATATAATAGAAAGAAGTGGTAGAACCACTGTGTTTCTCAAGTAGAATTGGATTCAGATCTTTATGTTCACAATTGAACAGAAGCATTGTTTCCTGTTTTGGACTACTTCCAGTGTTTTTTTAACCTGTTATGTTTTCCTGCAAAAATAGTGTATAGCTAATATTTAATAATCACCAACCGTGTTAGGTGAACTAATATCTAGCTTCAGTTTTCATCATTTCTTAGCAATATTTCGTAACACCTTTGCTTTGCTAGAGATAATACAAAAACTTTATTACTAAAGTTGATGAAAGGCAACAGATTACTAATGAAGAACTGAGATATAATCGAAATAGCCTCTTTCCGGTTCAGTCTACTAACAGTCTTTACTCTAAATCTCCTTGATCAGCCGGTTCTCTCGTCATATAATATTTATATATTTATATTTATTGTCATGTTATTTTTGATGAAAGGAGCTCATTTACAGATTGCAGATGATTTGAATCATTCCACGAAGATGGCGGTGAATTGAGGCTGTAGGGAAACTTGTAAACTGCAGTGATGTCAACTTAATACTCGACATAATCCTAATGTTCTAAACCTTTAAGATTTACCTAACTTCTAAGCAATTGTGAATTTCTACAAAATGTTTGCAGGTGTATTTCCAAGCACAGATCTAATCTTCATTCGAGGACAATTATTTGAAAAAAACAACACGCGTGATTGTGCTGCTTATGGAGAAGGCTCAGGTGGCTGTCATTTCAAAGCCTAGCTTCCTACTTATTAACAGCTGCAGATTAATTAATCAAGCGCAAAAACTATTCGGTAGTGTTATTTACGAAGCACTAAAGTACTAAAGATATTAACAGAAAATGAGCATTTTATTGATGTTTACTTTAAACACATGTTTCCCTTGGTATTTTTATAGTCGTTCTTCTTCAAATAATATGCGAACCCCAGTTCCCAGTAGTTTTAAGGAGTGCAAAGAAAAAAACCTCTATAAACCACTCGAATGAGGGTTGTACAGATTTTCGGCATGCGTTAATATGCAATGACTTAAGTCCTTATATGACGTCATAAAACATAAAATAACGGATCAAAGGGATCGTCGTTGATCAATCCGTGAGGCGATACGCCAAGCATTCGACTTCAGCAGACATCATTGAGATGGTTGAATATATATTCAATTTATACAAACTTACGATACCTGACAAAAGTAAGAGAGTAAGAGTCTAAATAATTTTCCGATCCCAGAGTGATATGGACGACTTAGTAAGCCCGGAACCGAACCAAAGATCAATCGTGAATTTTAGGGCACCTCTAACCACTGCGTCATACTGTCGTCATGTGGAGTCATACGATGATTGAATGGTTGCTTTTAACTTTCAACACATTACATTCGAGATTTATTTGATCCAGTGCATTCAATGAGAAAATAATGAACGCTTTTAACTTTAAATTAATATATTGTCGGTTCGTATTGAACCTTAATACTTGGAATAAAACCATTGAAATCTATAGATTTTTGCCTACAGATATCCCATCAAATTAAAATTCTTATTTTCTAAAGGCAATGATATTCTTTTCACATTTCAGAGAGAAAGCCTTTATCTCCAATACAAAAGCTGTTCAATTCAACAACACAATATTTCGCCCTAGAATGCATAGACGTATTTTTCGTAGCTCCGTTTGTATTTGCGGCTACCGCGCTTATTTGAAAAGTTTGAAAAAATTTAGATTTGGTTTCATTTTTTTGGAATGTTTTGCTTCATTTGTAATAGATTTACATTACACTTGGAATGGTAGAGTAAAGTTGTTTTTATTGGTATGTAGACTTCCCAATTCCCTTACTATATTAATGAAGAAATTATAGTCTGTTATCGAAAATACAGTTTCGTTACGGAAGTGTTAATAATGATTACTGAACAAATTGCATAATATACTTAATTTTTCAAATAGTGGAATAACATTGAAGTTCGCAACTTATTTATTTTCATTTTCCAATAGAATATAGTGCTTGACAGTTGCAATAAGTCGGAACTCTTAACATTTTATAGTTCTCTCGCACAGTTCGACGAGATCTACAATATTTTTTTTTAAATCGTCGCGCAATATCGAATAAATAAACTGTAGGAGACACTATTATTGACATTCATAATCATAATGAATGCTTTCCTAAGCACAAATCAACAATTAAGAAGCGGTGGAAACTGCCTGCTGGCGGTCATAGGGATTTTATAGTGACGTGTTGATTTCTATCCATTTCTAGCTGGTTATCATGTTTTTCATTTCACGAATAGACGTGTAAAAGATATGTACGTGTTGTTTTCTTGATTTCGCTGATATAAAAGTAAACCGTCATCTCAGTGGTCTCAAATGAGTTCTCTACCTCGTAAATATACTCTCGCTCAACTTGGTGCTCCTCGTAGGTTTTTTGGAATTCAAAAATTCATATTTATCATTTTGAAATTTCCATATCGATTACTCAGAAATAATATATCGATTTTCTTAATGGTTTCTCTATTGTGTTTGAGTTTTACTGTTCCGTTAATGTTAGTGGATTTTTAACGTTTAATCTGGATGACCGTTGCTAGAGTCAGTATGCATTCCAAATATATTTTTTTATTTGTTGTTCTCTTTAATATCTTCAGACACTTCCAAAATGTCTAGCATTGCGGATGATGAAGAGATAGTGGAAGACAGATTCGATGATCAGAGTTTCGACGATGCCCCGCTTTCAGATCGTGAATCAAACTGTGAGTTTGCACTAGAATTGTTGTATACTAATTAACGAGGTACTAGTAGAATTTCCTCTGCAATCTACCATGTCGTGATGTCATTGTGTAATACTTTTTTTTTTAATTTAGTTGATGAAAAGGAATTGCATGAATATGACAATGTTCAACAATCCGTTGACGAAAGGACCAACGAACCGACAAACCCTTCTGTTTCATCTTCAGGAGTCGTACAAACGAGCACTCCTATTTGTGTGTTACTGCATTTTCATATTAATTCTATAGCCATCCACTGCATATTCACTCTTTTACATATATATACGTATGCACACGTACATACATGTGTATATACATATATATATGCATATATATACATATATGTGTATATATACATATATATGTTTTTCAGCCTTAATAGCCAAAGCTACATCTCGACATCATGATCTTGCTAAAGAATTCCATGGTATATCTCTGATCCTGCCTGAAGGTAATTTACATGGAAAAATTGGCTTTAGTTCGGGTTCCTTTTATGTGTATAGAGTTGTTTTTTCTTTTTAGCTTCATCTACACTTGATGAGCACTCTGTTGCGGAAACCACGGGATCGCTTCATTTAAGTATAAGGACAATTCAAGAGGTTTTAAAGGTATACCTTTGATCCTAACGAAGAGTGTATCTTCGATAATCAAAAATTCTGAAACGAGTATTTATTGTCTTAACTTAAGCAAGAAGTATATTTAAAAGTGACTATTACACATAAGTTAGGTTAGTAAATTCTTGCGAAACATTGATAACCCTGGCATGAAAAACAGCATAGTTTTTCTCAGTTATTTATTCGTTAAAAAAGAGATCGCGGTGTTTGAGTTCTTGGAAGAACGGTGGAATTATCTCTAATGTCGAATCTTTTAACCCGTTTATGAAAATGTTTCTTATTAGTCGGACACCTTTCCAGAATTAAAACGAAAAATTTTTCAGAAACAACCCTCTGGTGCTTCCACAGAATCGTTAATGAAGGTGTTGGAAGAGCATAGAAAAAGTCGAGTGAAGCCACGAAAAGCTCATAATCACCTTTTTGCGCCTCCGGTTTCATATATGTCAGTGCATATATCTTAATTAGTAAAAAATGGTGCATTCACACTGCTCTATTTAAGTAAACCATCATTGCCGTGTACCTCGCGTAATCTCTCTTCCACTAAATCATGCAGCAGTGGTGGAATCATGGTAGGAGCTGTCTTTTATAGTTGCCGCAATAACATTGCGCAATATATTTGTAGTTTAGGCTGGATTCGCTGTGGCAGAAAATGCTTTGGTAGGTTAAGTTTCAAGTGTTTCTGTAAAGGCTATCTTCCTGATTTATTTTCAAGGCTAACATATTCTGTTCAGGATAAAACTACAGATATGAATAAGACAATTGTTCCTGACAATGAAATGGTTTCAAAGGTTTCTGCCACATTGACGGTTGTTCTTTGACTTTATTTTGCTATCGTTCTATTTAGCATGATTCATTTTCCTTTCAGCTCTTTATTTTGCTCGCCCACCCACTACTTTTTTATTGCTCTTCTCCATATATTTAATCTATACAGCTTCCCGATGCAGACGTTATATCACGCGTCGCCTGAGAAGCTTATTTTGTACAAATTAAAGTTTGCAAAATTTTTTTGCAAACGGGTTAGTTCTTTTCGCGACGGAACTGTTCTAAGAAGAAGGAAACTAAGAGTACCAGCTTATTATTATGATTCCATATGTTTTATCATTGAAGACATTAGAGATACTCGACTCTATCGTAACAACTCGTATAACCTAAACGTTTTGCCATCAACTTTTGAACCTTTTGGTATACCATTTATATATATACTTGTGGAGTTTGTATATATGTATATATACATACAAACAAACATATATACAAACATATATACATATAACATTTATATATTTATAATATATATACATATATATAACCTCAGGAGGGGCTGGTGTAGAGCAGTGATTAGAGGTGAATTTGCAATATGCACTGTATCGAACAAAGGTTCGATCCCTTCATCTAAGGTCACCATGCCTTCATCTCTCCGTGGATGACGAGTTGGTTAAAACTTGTTTGGAAGGATAAAAGCACTAACTTGAAACATCATTGGGCCACCTTTGGCTAGTGTATAGGCCAGATACGCCTTCAATCATTCCTATGATGGTTGATGGAATCGACCACATGCCACTTCCTTCATGGTCTAATCAAAGCCGAATAGTTAATCCTTTACCTAAGGAGCTTCTACTCACCAATTTGAAAACTCTTTGAGCTTGTGCAATCTTTCCAGCGTCCTAGAGAGGTTTTCAAACAGGAAATTTTCTCTACTGAAGCAAAGTTAGCAATTCGCATATTGTTTAGAAGACATTTTAAAAGTCTCCAGTTCTACTTTCATTGTAAGCTAAGTAAGACAGATTTTCAAATTTATCTCTTGATGGGATTTGGGATTCAAGAGGATGGAATACATAAGCGAAGTTTGGAATTCCTCTTAGTAGTGTTAACAGTTGTTATGTGAAGGCACAGTCTAATAAATATGTTCATCTCTTCAAAAGATGTTGGTACCCTCGATTCTGATTCGTCGCCTGCCCAAGCCACTTTACTTTCACAACGAGATATTAGAAGTACTCCAAAAATTCTTAAAGTTCTGTTCATTCTCCCAGAAGCTGCAGTCCATTGCAAAATCTGTTCTCGATAATCCAAGTGTCGTGATGCATCATATTGCTCCACCACTGAAGTCATCTTTGTCCTTCTATGTACCTCTCTTTACTTTCTTCGCATATGAGAAGCACTGGATGTTTCTGTGGCTTATGAATTGTATTTTTTACACTCGTTGAACAATTCGAAAAAGTTCAGTTCTCTTCGGCCGACATAACACAAGCGTTTATTTGAACATACAATTTAACATCCAGTTCAACTGTATCACCTGTATTCCCGTTGATCTTCGATTGAATCAAGCGGGCGCCAGTAATTCCTCCATCTGTCCCTGTCGCGTGCAAGAGTGGTCCAAAGGGTTCTGCTCGCTCTAGGGACACGTTGAGCATCATACCATTCGTTCAGCGTGTTTGTAAAGAACTCTGAAGAATCGGGTCGGTGGTCTTCCTGTTGTGCGCTTGACATCCCGAGGAATCCAATCCGTGGCGGCTCTTGTCCATCGGTTGCCATTTCGTCGCATCACGTGCCCGGCCCACCTTATTTTTGACATTTTGGCGTAAAGGACGGCGTCTCTAATTTTCGATCGTTGACGTAGGTCCGAGCTTCGTATTCCCTCTCTCACTTGCGTGACACGCGACACTCCTAGCATCGCCCTTTCGCTGAGTGTTCTTTCATCCTGCCTACGTAGCGATCAGGTCTCTGATGCGTATGTTAATGCAGGAAGCATCGTTGAGTCAAAAATGTGGGCACGGAGTCGAGTGTTCTTCATCCTCTTCACTACATCCTCGATGCTCTTAAAAGCTCCCTAAGCTGCTCTCTTCCTCCTGCTCAGCTATGGAGCTACGTCATTCATCATGTTGAGTTCTCGAGTTCTTCTAGGTACACATAACTGTTGCATTCGGAGATATTTGTTCCGTTGAGCTTAAATGGGGCCTTTGAGACCGATCCGTTTTCATGAATACCGTTTTCGTCATGTATAGTCGAAGACCAATACTTCCACATACTCGGTCAATGTCGGCAAGCATTCGTTCCGCCTGACTGATGTTTGATGTTATAAGGACGATATCATCAGCAAAGCGAAGATGGTGTAGTTGCCGACCATCATTTTTCACTCTTTCATTGTCCTATTCCAATTTTCGCATAACGGCTTCGAGGCTCGATGTGAAAAGTTTTGGCGACATTGTGTCGCCTTGTCGAACACCCCTCTTTACGTTCATTTTAATTGCGTTGTAAAATGGCGATACGGTATTCTATTCGTGAAATTCTTCTATAGCTCACGAAGGAGTGGTGTTTGGGTAGCGACGCCCTGGTTTCCCAGAGCTTCTATCACCGCTTCGGTCTCAACTGAGTCAAAGGCTTTCCTCAAGTCGATGAAAATGAGACAGAGCGGTCTTTTATACTCTCGTGATAGTTCGATGAGCCTCGTTATTGTGTGTATGTGGTCTATCGTACTGAATCCTTTTCGGAACCCTGCTTCCTCGCATGGCTGTACCTCGTCCAATGTTCTGTCCATCCTGTTGAGAATGACTCTAGTAAAGAGTTTATTTACGACGGACAGCAGGCAGATTGGGCGATAGTTGCCAATGTCGTGGAGGTCTCCCTTTTTGTACAACAACACGGTTTTGCTGGTCTTCCATTGTTTGGAAGCTTGCATTCTGACAGGTAGCCTGTGAAGAGACGAGCCAGTGCATTTGCACACCCAAATCGGTTATGCAAAATCTTCGGTTTACTATGATGTGGTCTATTTCACTATGGTACTCTCCATTGGGGGATTCCCACGTCCAGCGTTGACAGAGGGGCTTTTGGAACTGTGAGTTACCATGGATTGTCTTGGTCGTCATGATAAACTCGGATAGCCTCTCTCCCTGTTCGGTCCAATCTTAGCGTTGAAGTCGCCAATTATGACTTTGAAGGAGGTATGATCTTCTCTGTAGAACTTCTCCAAGTCCATATAAAACGCTTCGACCTCATCTTCGTCGTAGCTTGAGGTAGCTGCGTAGACGACGTAGATAATTAGAGCCGGCATAGGCCCACATCTCTTCAACCTTAACCGTCCGATTCGGGTTGTTAGTTGTTTAAACGATTCGATGTTCATGGCCAAACTCGTGTTGACGAGGACACCAACGCCTCCAACTCCTCTATTGTCGCATGTTCCAAGGAAGAGTTCTTTTCCAGGATCATAAACGGCGTTAAAGGAATGATGTCTCCTCGTCTCAGCCAGTCCGATGTCGTCGTATCTGATCTTTCTGGCCTGCATCAGCAAGTCCTCAACAGCGGACTCAGATGCAAGCGATCTTGCGTTGTAGGTACAGATCGTCACCTTAGTCCTATCACATTTAGGTAGCCCAGATAGCCCTGAGATTGTAGCAGCCTCTCCGTACTCGTCCTACCCAACGCTGCCTTATCGGGGGCTCTTTCGTGGTCAGGGGAATGACTCTCATTTATTTTACTCTGTTTGGCATCTTTTGTACCCACGGGGTAGCTTGCCGGGCTCTAACCATGGGGGCTGAATATACTAATGAGTAGCTTGCCAGTCTTTCCCAGAGTTCATTGGAGTTGAGTGGACAGGACTCCTAACCGCCTCCCATGTACTTCCTAGTCACTTGCTTGCAGGCTTTTGGCCGAATTGACTTGTAGAATACAATTTGCACTGCCAGATCTGCGCAGCAGAAAAAGAGTGTTCATCCCTTTGATCCACCTGCTGCTCTGGGAAGCACAAGGTCGCTTTTGGTTCGCGTTTGACCCCCTATCCGCCACCTGGGGACGCGCCACGTAGCCTCACGACTAACCGGCTCGAGATCCATCAGTGAGGAAAAACCTCAGTGAGTGGAAATCCGTGGAACATCCAGTTATTACCAGCAATTGGTTGTTTTTCATTTGAAATCTCTTTTAAGAATCATAGTTGTAGTACTGAATTTATAAGAGGGTAGAGTTTTTGGCGTTGGTCAATAACTTTGGGATTTACAATCTATTACGCTGAGCCTCGAACAGGTAAAATATTTGCCCTATACGATCTTGCGTGGCCTACCGATGTTTCCAGGTAATGTTTTTTTTTGGAACCACTTTCCTGATCTCAAAGGATGGAGAGTTCGGTTTGTTTGGAGCGCGAGATCGAGCCAAGCCTCGTTTATTATAGGGTTCCTAGGCGATAAATACTTTTCTTTAAAGTGGATAGTTGTAAATGTTGTATAAAATTGGAGAAATATACTACATGTGTTGCAAAATCGACCGCCAAAGGCGACAGCAACGCATTTCAATAGAAAAATGGAAAACTAAATAGATAAGCCAAATTGTAGAGCCGAATACACAAATAAGGGGCGGGCTATTGCGAAACTACAGTGAAAATCATGAGTCACATATTATTCGTTGCGTGAGAGATGAGAAATTATACGTTGTTCCATGGGCTCGACACAAAAATTTAGACGTTGTACACGTTGTCTTAGGTGGGTTAAAAAAGAGATTAGATCAAGACGAACTGGAAATATATCTGGCTAAAAATTCACCTCTCAAAATGCTTTACATGGTGAAGACTCTACTCCGAAGCGAATGGTACCGCCAACATTCATTTGAATATTATTTCCTTCTCGGTTTCTTTTTGATTTTCTTTTTTTTATTTCCTAATGTATACATTTTAGAAAATGGATCATGGTGCTGCTTGTAATCAAGGGAAGGTTTCATGCGAGGGAGAGGTGCGTTGTGAGGCGGTTTTTTTGCTTTTATGATTTTAATAGTTCCTCTTTCTCTTACAATATTCGTTCCTGGTGGTGATCCTTTTCGAGCATCGCGACGTTTGCGTGTGTTATTCTATAAAATACAAACGTACAAATCTTTTGAAGTTGCAACTACAACTGGGTGGCTTAAGCCACAATCATTATTGTCAGCCATCCCAATGTTCACCTTAAAGCTCTCTTGCATCTTATTCTGTCTCTCTGATACCTTTCTGGGCCATTTATAATGAATAGAAGAATGATTGTAAAGTTGCATTCAAACCCCGTATACAATCCATTTTCCATCCTTGGATTAGGGTTATAAGGCAACGAAAGCAATAAAGGGAAAGCTAGGCAAGTAGGATCTAATTAGCAAGCACTCTATGTATAATAAGTAAACAATTAGTATTTGTGTATAAATTTTTGTGTTCGCTCTCATCAACTTCCGTGCTGTTGTTTGCTTGTTTATTAGCTATTCAAGCTGTTTTTCATACATATTTTGCTAATTGTACGCATATCTCTATGATGACACTTCACTCCGTTAGCTGCATAGTACTATATGTTGCGTCCTATTGCTGTTTGTGAGTAAATGTAAGCCAAAACCAACTATGTATTTTTTATGATCAGAGATATAATTCCTATATCTGTTGTGCTGGGATGGTTTGCACACAACATACATTAGTCATAATCATTCTTGATTCTGTGTATACTGGTTGATTCTATGATTGGGAAGAAGTGGTGAGACACTTCAGAGCTTGAAGAAGTAAGTCCACCTATACTCTTCAAATGTCGGTAAGGCAACTAATAGGTTTGCTAAGTTCCCCAGAGAGCGGCTCGTAGCTGTTTTTGGTCGTTATTCACTTCTTTCGTATGCCCCATACAACCTAATGACGTGCGAGTGAATGAAGTTGACGAATATATCTTTAGTTGAGCTCTCGACCGCATTCCTCTGCAAGATCATCTAGCTCTTTATCTACAAACGCTATGGTTCCATGCTTTTCACAACTGACTTCTAATCCGACGCGGAGGTTTTTTTTTCACTTACCAATAAGAATTTTATGACAGCTTTATTTTCTGAAAATTGAGATTTAGGTCTGTGCTTTATATCCCTCAACTCGAAGTAGCGTTCGGTTTCGTAGCTATTGGAGATACAGCTGTTTCGAACGTTGATGTTACCAATCGTACAGATACCTCTCTTCAAATAAGGGCGAAGCTCAGTCATTCTGGACCACCTTTTACTGTACACTAGTTATTTTCTAAAATCTTTCCTATCACTATTCAATGCTCTAATGAAGAACGACCATATTGGTTGCAGCTCTTGGACAGCCAAATCTTACTTCTGGATGCACGTCGTACTGTTCCGCTTCGAATTGAATTTTCCCCGTCTCAGAATGCTCGATTCTATACAAATCTTCTGATTGCGGTGGAGGGAGGAGGTGGACCTCAAGTGAACTATAGGGTATTCTTTTTTTTCTTATAAGCTTTTATTTATAGATAATGTTTCATTGTTTCTTTTCTTTTCTTAAATCTTTGTTGTGTAACTTCAATGGTGTTAATTTCATTTTTATGGTTACTTTCAGCTGAAATAAACTCTTAATTTTTCTTTCTACTTTTCTAATACACTTCTACATAAAGTATTATTTCTTTTAAGATGCCGGTTCGAGGACTGGGTGGAGCTGCAGTTGTTACAGTGAAGGCCAGAGATGACCTACGTATTTCACGAAATGGAACTTATATCTTACAGTCTTCTCATGAATCAACTTTCTCATTTTCGTTGACAAACTCAGGAAACCGGTTTGTTACTAACAACCGTTGTTGATTCAGAAGCTATTGGAAGAGCATTGTATGTGATTATATCTTATATGATTCATTATAAAACTTGAACTTTTAGACGAGCGTTTTCCCGTGTAGTCGTTTTATGCACTACAGAATCTGGCGCTCTGGAACACATTCCTGCTGATATTCGTCCAGCTCCTGGAATTGTGATAGATCGTGGTGACTCTAAGGAAAGGATATTCACTGTTATTTATTTTGCTTACGTCTTGTTTTTATTTTCATTTAAATGTCCTCTGTAGTAACACATTTAGATATGTGGTCGTAAACAAAATTCACTTAAAACTTATAATTATGATTTTATCCTGAAGAAAAATTTATCGTAACGCTCATCTAACTTTTCAAAAAATTTTGACGCGCTTAATATCGCCTACAGTTATTTTAGCCTTTTTAAGCTGGTTTCCATACGTCTCCATTCTCCCATATCTTCAATGAACTCAATTGTCTCTACTGCGTCAACAGCAGTAGGCGTTTTTGCATACCTGTATTTCTGTACTCCCTTTTGATTTCGAAACTTATTAGATCCATTTAAAGTAGTTTTGTTGTAGCAACAGCGAACAGCTACTGAGCTTCAAGTGATGGTATATTGGGGAGAAGAACGCACTCGTCAACGACTAAGATGGTTGATTTACTTTCTCCTCATTCTTCTTTTTTGAGACATGAATATGGTGTTTTCATATCCTTACGTTTCACTATTTTTTACTTTCTTAAAGGTATCTCTGTCATTTCAGAATAGTTTTGTACATATTTCTTACTTGTATTTTTTATAGCTCACGAAGTTTTAGTTTCGAGAAATTGAAAGACATTTCACATCTGTGTGAAGGGATTCGTTTTACGGATGCTTTTCTTGGTGAAGAGTTATCATTCTGCCCTCCTGAAGAACATCCCATTACCAAAGAGGACGTGCGACTTTTCGATCAGAAGCTGAGGATGTCTACTATATATGTGAGTCGGTAATTTTTCGCAATGTCTGGTTTTCATAGCTGTATTATTTGTAGGTTTGCTCCCAGCTAGTTCGCCTAAGGCAATCATTGGCCTCGAGCTATTCAACATCGCTTGAGAGGAGCCTTCAACCAGAAGACACTTTTCACGAGAAATCTACTTACAAAGTAGCTGTTCCTGACCAAACGCTGCAATAGATGGGATCAAATCTTATATTTAACTAGAGATTTTCTAATTTCTTATTTCGATCTCTGGATCTCTTTCACGATGTATGGTTAGAGGGTGATATAAAAGCTGTGTTTTTGTGATACATTTCGTTCCAACGCTGGAAATGCGTTTAATGTAATGTCATATTTGAAAAAAGTGAATTCAAGAGGCAAATGATGCTGTCGACATACTCTTATGGTCCTGAATACGGCCTGGATGTGGTCCATACAACAGGTTTCATGACGGAATCCTGATTGCTGTTGTTGTGACTCAAAGTTCACGATATGCAGAAGAGGGTAATCTTCGTGTAAAAATTGTAGAGAACACTCAACAAGCGTATCGGACAGTACTGATGAAGAATTCTTTTGCAACCTAAGGAGGAGGAGCGTGCGCGAGATCGACTATCTAGGATCCTTTCCTTTGAAAGTAAGACGTCATATGGCTTGTGGCTTTCAACCAGAAAGAATTTTGTAATGATTTTATTTGGCAATCAATGACGGAGTCACTGACCTATCTGTGAATAAATGAATAAAGATAGGTAGAGTCTCATGTGTAGATGGAAACGAATAACGCAGAAAATTATAAAATAGTTCTACAATTCTCAATTGATCTCAAAAAGAATCCTGAATGGTTACAATACACTACTTTCGTGGAGTGTTGCTATAGTTGAAAGTGTTCAAATGGCATTTGCAATACACCTGATTTAAATACTAATGGTGCGCGTGTAGCGTAGTAGTTAGAGGTGGCCTGCAATACGCTTTCCAACAATCCTTGGTTCGATCCCGTACCCAGGCACACTAAACCTTCCATTCCGCTGGAATCGGTATATTGGTACCAGACTTGGTTGAGAGGATAAACACACTGACGTGATAGATCGGTAGGCCACCGAAAGTCATTTTATTGGCAAATATATGCATTTATTAATCTCTACAATGCTTGATGAAGTCGAATGCATAGCGCGAGACTGATCAGCACTGATTGATTGTCCTTTATTTTTCAAATAATAACAAAAACCACAACAATCTATCGTACTTGGCAAGAAAACGGAAATATCGATGAAAAAAAAAACATAAAAAAACCAAAGTGTGCATAGGATGAGACCGATGTCAAATAATATTGTGGTTTAATGAAACGAAGAAAAAACTCGAAAGAATCTAAAATGCCCAACTAATTTATGTGTGTAGGGTGGATACATATTAGAAAGGTATTTCTTCGCGATTCTTTTTATCCGTTTGCTAGCCTTAATAAAAGAACTAATTTACGTGGAAATTGTTTTGAAATTAGCAAGATTGTCGCTTTTTAGATCCATGTTATATGGCTTTGGACAATTAGATCAAATTTGCCACACATTTTAAAAAGGGCAACCAGAAACAGTCAATTATTTTGTACAAAAATCCTCGACAAAATCTGGTACCTGTAACGCTGTAGATTCTCGACTAATAGATTTACGTAACCCTCACATACGAATCATTTCACATCGGATCTCTGGCTAACCGATTACCATTTTTTCGCAGGAATCTCGAAAGCTACTACTACTAAGAAGTCTTTAAAAACTAGACCGCTGCTGAAAACGTTTTCAGGAAAATCGTCGATTTCAAGACGTCAAAATGCTATGCGAACAAAAGAAAAGTGTCTCGTTGGTAGAATTAGTAGATTCCAACTGTTCCTTTTTTCAGAGTAGCCATGTTGTGTTTGATCAGGATTATATCATTTTAAAAGTAAATTATGACCTTTATAAATAAATCGTCTACAATCCATCGTTATTTTATCACCTGAGATTGTTTTCATGAGAGCAGCGATTTGAATCTTCCGATTTGTTAACAGACGAACTGCTCGACAACAATGTTACAAACCAAATTCAAGGTTTAAGGGCTTCGTTGGTCTGGTGCCGCATTGAACCAGTAAGGTTATTATGTTGTTAAATGGTTAGGAAAGTGTAATCTTCTGGAATTTACTAAAGAGACATCTGGGTAAAAATATGAAGGATATTGATACTTATACTACTTCATAATTGAAAATTAAACAATTGTTGTTCAACCCTTAAGTAGTCGCCAGTTATGCGGATTTGAAGAAGCCAATTGGTCCTGAACAAGTCTGGTACCAATTCTCCAACCCGACTCCGGAGGGATGATAGGCTTAATGGTCCTCGTGTATGATCGAACCAATACTTTCTTTTGCTGAACAGTATCACTTCTAATGTGTTATCAATTCCTAATTTTAATTGTACTCTATGAAATTTAATGAATAAATTGAATGGATTCTGCTGCCTAGAATATAGCTTTTCGGTTCGCTTCCTTAACACAAAAACGCCATGTGTACCAAAATCGGTATACACCCCTTGAAAGATTCCCAGAGGTTTTCTTACCGCACTTCTTGAAATCACTAGAAAAGAAAATTCGACGTAAATCGTATGTCCGGAATAGCTCTTCGAAAACTGTTCTCTCTCCTAATAATTTATAAAAAACCTCCATTTAGAGCAGCTCAATTTGGGACAAGAGTGTATTGCTTTTTAAGAGAATATACACTACAGATTATGGCCAATGAGAAAACGCAGATATTCCCTTGTTTAGACATTGAGGTTCATTACCTTAGGACAGCTTTTCACTATGATGTAATAATAAATCAGTAATGATAAATGTTCTAACTTACTGTGTTTCTTTTCACGACAGTGAAATTATTGGAAATAATTTGGATACATAACAGCATCATTGCAGTTCTTTGAGAATTCTTCTTCAGACTGTTCAGACATTAGGGGTGAGAAGATTTTCTGTTTGGAAACAATTATTAATTCTTATTACCACCAATTTTTATTGCTGGTTTAGACCCTTACTGTTCGAGAACATACATATATGCGATATTATAATACAGCCCATAAGATAGGTCCTTCTATGCAGTAAGTCCTCAGCCAAAGGAATACTTGTATACCAACACTATCGGTGTACAAATGCCTTCTCTTATTTAGAAATTCGTACATAAAGTACATCATTATGGAATGCACTACATCTGCACTAAAATTCAGTACATCCTGAATAACTTGTGAATTCTGAAGAACTTGGTTTTGTTCTTGGATCTCTTATGTGAGATGTACTGGTAGAAAGCTGTCACAATGAATTGTCACATTGTCATACGTCAGCAAAATGGAGATTTGCCATCGGACATCCAAATCACTTTCTTGACATAAAAGGCCAATGACACAATGAGATGGCATGATGAATGTTTTAAAGTGAAATAAGCTTAAAATGAAAAGTACACACACCTTAGAAAAGTTACTAGTACTTTCCTACTTTGGTAGTTCACTTTTTACAGATAAATAGCTGGTGTTATTAAAAATTTTGCATCGTCCATGTAATGTATGTGTAAAACATGTAATGTATAATATTTTGTATTTGTATTACATTATTTTATTTATTTATATTTATTTATTATATTATTTTGCATTTGCCCTCAGGGCAGAGACGGTGATTGCATGATCTCAGGTACAGTGTACCTGATTTCTTGCAAACTTGCGGAGACGAATATATTGGCGAAACGGGAAGACCTCTTTGTGTCCGCATAGAAGAACACCTAGATGGAAAATTTAAAAGCAAAACGAGTACTCCACTAGGCACGCATAGGACACAAAGACACAACGGAGAGGATTTTGATGTTAAGGTTAATATTCTTGATCAAGAAACTAGCATATCGACACGCAAAGTTCTTGAGGCATTTTGGATTAATTTCAAAAACTCAAACATGAACCGCAAGGAAGAGTGCCTCCTAATCACACGTGATTTCGCACAATATATCAGGATGATCTTCTAGTCTGATAAAGGGGCACTCTAGAAGGAAGTATACCTCATTCCTCTTCCGCAGACACAACCTAGCGGTTGGTCGAAGGCAGAGAAGTGGTGAGTATTCTATGTTATTTACGCGGTTAGGACTTGGTTTTTGAATTTCTCTGTTTGAGTTATTGACGTGTTTGGCTTGGTAGATCGCTGTCAGTCGACCTTTCCAGGCTCTGAAGAAGGCGATACGGCCGAAACGTCAGCCTCATAATAAACTTAACAACCTCGTGCTCGTTCAAAGAAGAAGAATCAAGAAGTATAATTCCACAGTAAAAAATCGCTATCTCATGGAAAAACAATGACCATAAAAGGCGAAATCACTTTTTATTATACCAGAAACAATAAAATATCATCTGGTTGCCTCCTTTATGTACTAATTTTTTAAATCAAAACCTTTGTGTCACATGAAAATCTCTGCAGTCGTCATTCGGACTTTTAATCCTTGGCATAAAGCATTTAGGATTACTCGCATCCTTCAAAAGGTTGTTTTTTAAAGCCATCTTACATTTAACGTGCACTTATCTTAGCTAGGGAGAGTGTCACAAAAACTAACATATTTCACGTTTTCTACTCTTGCTCTTCTTTTTTTTTAAAATGCGACGTGGTAAATGGATATACCTTATTTTTTATACTTAGTTTTCTAAGTATTGCTTATTTGTCCAAAATAATATTCCTTTTTGAAATTAAAAATAAGTGATCGAATATAAAAGAGTGATTTTTACATAAACGAGTATAAAGAGTAAAGTGACGACACGGAGTATACAGTTCATATTCATTGGCATCAATGGATTCAAACTGTGAAAATCGAAAATTTCAGGGTTTACCATGTTATCTACACATGTCTATTCACTATGACCAGTCAACATCCGAAAACAGCATTCGATTTCCTCACCTACAATTGGACCATCCAACACTTGAAGAAATCAGCATCGAGCGGGTGAAAAGCGTCGAGAAAGCGTGCAAGAGACTTTTTCGAGTGCCTTCGGATTTAATGTAGTAATCATGTCGAGTGCCAAATATAGTTTAGTTTTCAAGCTGATATTTCCTTAAATATACCCCATTAAGAGATGCCATTAAGACACCATTTTGATACTGTGCTGGATTAGTGTTTTACTTAATTTGGGGTCAAAATTTAAAGATGAAAATTTGCCTAGATTTAAACACACCTATAATTTTGAATTTCATTTTTAACTACCTATTTCTGTTAATCGGTAGTGTTATTATCAATCGAAATAACCGCTAAGACACTGAGATATTTGCAAAACTTCGGGGCGGTGCGAACTTCCAACCAGATGATTGCCCTTTCCGGGGGGTCACCAGTTATCCATTACACCATCCGTGCCCCTCCCTTTGCCTTTCTCTCAGCGTGCTTTATTTTACTATACACCTATAACTGTTCCAAAGCAGCATTCCGTATATGTGAAGCTAGATTTAACATAAATATTGCTTACCAGCACTTCTTTCCGCTGTATACTTTTTCGTCAAAGAATGATAGCCAATAGAATAAATCTACTCACAAAGGTCTGAACTATTCGCACTTTTAACGTTAGCTTTCTTTCAACCTATCCTCAATAACGGATACTTCGCCGATCATGTTCGTATTTTAGCAATAAATATCCGATTTTGAGCAGAAAATTGAACACCACTACAACATCGTTAAAAAAATTAACTTTATCGGCCAAAGTGAAAGCCTTAATAAGTACTGAATTTTTTTTAAAACTGTACCAGTTTAGACATTCCATCCACGCAGAAGATAAGATTTTTTAGTCTGAAGTCGTCAAAGGCCTGTTTGGTCGCTTCTGAATTGATGTTTAGTGCGAATGAAGTTGTCCAGGATTTTGAAGTGGCAGTAATCCGTAATTCCCACTTTAAATTAGTAAACATGTCCAACTCCAACATGTCCTTCTACACTACCACTTGCAATTCGCGCTGCTAATAATTATGTAGTAGAAACCGTCTTTACCGATCTTTCATCAACATCCTATATTCCAATTTTTAGTACATTATAGCGACTTCTGCACACTAATTCTTGCCGTAGTAATTTTCCCAGGATTTTATGCGTTATGATTTCATGTGCTCAATAACATCCATGACAAGTGGCCGCAAAATTCTTCGAGCGTAATTTCGCACAAATGTGTTCCAGGTTTTTCTTCATGTGTCTTTTCTCTTGGTCATCATAAGGGTAGCTGCGATCCTTGTAATCCTCAAGCTGCTTTTCTCCATCAATAAACATTCCGAAACGAACGTTGTAACCATTGATCATTAGCAATTCTCTGACCAAATGCAGTTCAATGCAACCAGTTTCAACGATTTTGCGTCACTGTTCAATTGAAAGTTAAAAAAGTCAAATTTTGAAACGACATTATCTCAGTAGTCCAAATCAATGAAGGACAATCGACAAACCATTCGGCATTGGTCACTATCGTTGATTTTCTGAGCAATGCATCATGGATTCGACTTCAGGCATTGTAAAAGTGATTGAACGCAATGAGTTCCGGTTACCTGGCAATGTATGAAATCACTGGCCTTATCCTCCCAGACTAGTCTGGCACCAATTTCTCGTTACCAGAGGAAGGAAGGACTTGATTAGATCGGCTCTCAGATCAAACACTCAGATAGTGCTTATTCCATTGCACCTCTAACTACTACGCTACAGGTACCCACCCAGAATCAGTACAAGTTAGTATTAGAACAAGATCACTAAGAAAAATGGTGAAAAAAAACGTGAACTTTTCGCGTTGCGAAATTGGGCAATCTACTCTAAATAATCCAAATATTTCCTCAATCTTTTATAATTTTTTGCTGCATTACCTTTACAATCAGTTTTGTGGTTTATCAATTGATTGAAACCGTTTATGCTCATCTCTGACACAGTCGACTAATCTGTTCTCCACACCCCATGAGCACCAGGAGCACAATGATTTTTTTGTATGAGGCTTTTTGTTTTCAATATCTGTGATAAAAGATATCCACGGCAGGCTTGCCAAGCTTTGTCATTGCAATGCAGGACCTAACAAAGGTGTAGCTTGTCAAGTTCCTCCTATTACAAGTCGGGTTTATTTATTGGAATCTACCTCACACGGTGTCCCATTTCTACCACCTCACTTCATTTCAGCCTTCTGGTCAGTTGACATGCAAAATACAATCCATGCACATTGAGAAAAACTCATAGATTTATTCATGAGTATGGTTACCTGTATTTGAAAAATATAAATCATTCCGACAATTCAGAAGCCAAAAATCCATTTCTTCAGCGTTTCACTATCTAATAACGTAGTCGTTTTTGGCATAGTTCTAATAAGTTAGCCACCAACTATGTGTCTGGGATTAACTGAGTTGAATTTTTTCACATATCTCCGTGGAGTATTTTGAATTATGGACGAAGATTAGGGCGAAAAACAGGAGCAAAGTTGTTCTTCCATGATCCGACGTCAGATGTTCTGCGGGTCCCAGCGCATCTCTTATTGGTTTCCTCGTATTCACCATCTACGAAGGTCCACGGATTTGTGTGTGGATTCGGCTTGAAAAAAATAGGAGAAAACGAGATCAAACTCGGGCGTTGTTGCAGAATAGAGTATTTAAAACAGCAATGAGGATTAGGCCAAGGAATGCACAGGGCGACATTTGTTTCAAAAAAATCGTAACGGCGAGTTCTACCTTGGAAAATATAAAAGTCGCTGTCATTCCCCTGCTACGGTCGAAGGAGCTGGGCCACGAAACCCTGCCTCACTCACCATAGTTGCCGCATCTCTTATCTATCGTCTACGACTTTTTCAAGCATCTCGACAGCTTCCTGTTCGGTAAAAATTTCAGAAACAAACGAAGGCTTAAACTGCATTCAATGACTTCATCGCTTCCAAAAATGCAGAATTTTATGCAACCGATATGTGCCTCGTTCGCAAAAATGTGTAAATTTTAAAGGTTTTTATTACGGTTAAGAAAGCTTACTCTGAGCTAAGATGTGGCTTTCTAAGAAACAGCCCACATTTTTGACGTCGGGATGCAAAAGCAGAATTTTAGAGGAGATTTTAGGACTTGGTATGGGTATTGTAGAACTAAGAATATTAGAGTACAACTTTCTCTACATCAACTTCATATAATAGAAAGAAGTGGTAGAACCACTGTGTTTCTCAAGTAGAATTGGATTCAGATCTTTATGTTCACAATTGAACAGAAGCATTGTTTCCTGTTTTGGACTACTTCCAGTGTTTTTTTAACCTGTTATGTTTTCCTGCAAAAATAGTGTATAGCTAATATTTAATAATCACCAACCGTGTTAGGTGAACTAATATCTAGCTTCAGTTTTCATCATTTCTTAGCAATATTTCGTAACACCTTTGCTTTGCTAGAGATAATACAAAAACTTTATTACTAAAGTTGATGAAAGGCAACAGATTACTAATGAAGAACTGAGATATAATCGAAATAGCCTCTTTCCGGTTCAGTCTACTAACAGTCTTTACTCTAAATCTCCTTGATCAGCCGGTTCTCTCGTCATATAATATTTATATATTTATATTTATTGTCATGTTATTTTTGATGAAAGGAGCTCATTTACAGATTGCAGATGATTTGAATCATTCCACGAAGATGGCGGTGAATTGAGGCTGTAGGGAAACTTGTAAACTGCAGTGATGTCAACTTAATACTCGACATAATCCTAATGTTCTAAACCTTTAAGATTTACCTAACTTCTAAGCAATTGTGAATTTCTACAAAATGTTTGCAGGTGTATTTCCAAGCACAGATCTAATCTTCATTCGAGGACAATTATTTGAAAAAAACAACACGCGTGATTGTGCTGCTTATGGAGAAGGCTCAGGTGGCTGTCATTTCAAAGCCTAGCTTCCTACTTATTAACAGCTGCAGATTAATTAATCAAGCGCAAAAACTATTCGGTAGTGTTATTTACGAAGCACTAAAGTACTAAAGATATTAACAGAAAATGAGCATTTTATTGATGTTTACTTTAAACACATGTTTCCCTTGGTATTTTTATAGTCGTTCTTCTTCAAATAATATGCGAACCCCAGTTCCCAGTAGTTTTAAGGAGTGCAAAGAAAAAAACCTCTATAAACCACTCGAATGAGGGTTGTACAGATTTTCGGCATGCGTTAATATGCAATGACTTAAGTCCTTATATGACGTCATAAAACATAAAATAACGGATCAAAGGGATCGTCGTTGATCAATCCGTGAGGCGATACGCCAAGCATTCGACTTCAGCAGACATCATTGAGATGGTTGAATATATATTCAATTTATACAAACTTACGATACCTGACAAAAGTAAGAGAGTAAGAGTCTAAATAATTTTCCGATCCCAGAGTGATATGGACGACTTAGTAAGCCCGGAACCGAACCAAAGATCAATCGTGAATTTTAGGGCACCTCTAACCACTGCGTCATACTGTCGTCATGTGGAGTCATACGATGATTGAATGGTTGCTTTTAACTTTCAACACATTACATTCGAGATTTATTTGATCCAGTGCATTCAATGAGAAAATAATGAACGCTTTTAACTTTAAATTAATATATTGTCGGTTCGTATTGAACCTTAATACTTGGAATAAAACCATTGAAATCTATAGATTTTTGCCTACAGATATCCCATCAAATTAAAATTCTTATTTTCTAAAGGCAATGATATTCTTTTCACATTTCAGAGAGAAAGCCTTTATCTCCAATACAAAAGCTGTTCAATTCAACAACACAATATTTCGCCCTAGAATGCATAGACGTATTTTTCGTAGCTCCGTTTGTATTTGCGGCTACCGCGCTTATTTGAAAAGTTTGAAAAAATTTAGATTTGGTTTCATTTTTTTGGAATGTTTTGCTTCATTTGTAATAGATTTACATTACACTTGGAATGGTAGAGTAAAGTTGTTTTTATTGGTATGTAGACTTCCCAATTCCCTTACTATATTAATGAAGAAATTATAGTCTGTTATCGAAAATACAGTTTCGTTACGGAAGTGTTAATAATGATTACTGAACAAATTGCATAATATACTTAATTTTTCAAATAGTGGAATAACATTGAAGTTCGCAACTTATTTATTTTCATTTTCCAATAGAATATAGTGCTTGACAGTTGCAATAAGTCGGAACTCTTAACATTTTATAGTTCTCTCGCACAGTTCGACGAGATCTACAATATTTTTTTTTAAATCGTCGCGCAATATCGAATAAATAAACTGTAGGAGACACTATTATTGACATTCATAATCATAATGAATGCTTTCCTAAGCACAAATCAACAATTAAGAAGCGGTGGAAACTGCCTGCTGGCGGTCATAGGGATTTTATAGTGACGTGTTGATTTCTATCCATTTCTAGCTGGTTATCATGTTTTTCATTTCACGAATAGACGTGTAAAAGATATGTACGTGTTGTTTTCTTGATTTCGCTGATATAAAAGTAAACCGTCATCTCAGTGGTCTCAAATGAGTTCTCTACCTCGTAAATATACTCTCGCTCAACTTGGTGCTCCTCGTAGGTTTTTTGGAATTCAAAAATTCATATTTATCATTTTGAAATTTCCATATCGATTACTCAGAAATAATATATCGATTTTCTTAATGGTTTCTCTATTGTGTTTGAGTTTTACTGTTCCGTTAATGTTAGTGGATTTTTAACGTTTAATCTGGATGACCGTTGCTAGAGTCAGTATGCATTCCAAATATATTTTTTTATTTGTTGTTCTCTTTAATATCTTCAGACACTTCCAAAATGTCTAGCATTGCGGATGATGAAGAGATAGTGGAAGACAGATTCGATGATCAGAGTTTCGACGATGCCCCGCTTTCAGATCGTGAATCAAACTGTGAGTTTGCACTAGAATTGTTGTATACTAATTAACGAGGTACTAGTAGAATTTCCTCTGCAATCTACCATGTCGTGATGTCATTGTGTAATACTTTTTTTTTTAATTTAGTTGATGAAAAGGAATTGCATGAATATGACAATGTTCAACAATCCGTTGACGAAAGGACCAACGAACCGACAAACCCTTCTGTTTCATCTTCAGGAGTCGTACAAACGAGCACTCCTATTTGTGTGTTACTGCATTTTCATATTAATTCTATAGCCATCCACTGCATATTCACTCTTTTACATATATATACGTATGCACACGTACATACATGTGTATATACATATATATATGCATATATATACATATATGTGTATATATACATATATATGTTTTTCAGCCTTAATAGCCAAAGCTACATCTCGACATCATGATCTTGCTAAAGAATTCCATGGTATATCTCTGATCCTGCCTGAAGGTAATTTACATGGAAAAATTGGCTTTAGTTCGGGTTCCTTTTATGTGTATAGAGTTGTTTTTTCTTTTTAGCTTCATCTACACTTGATGAGCACTCTGTTGCGGAAACCACGGGATCGCTTCATTTAAGTATAAGGACAATTCAAGAGGTTTTAAAGGTATACCTTTGATCCTAACGAAGAGTGTATCTTCGATAATCAAAAATTCTGAAACGAGTATTTATTGTCTTAACTTAAGCAAGAAGTATATTTAAAAGTGACTATTACACATAAGTTAGGTTAGTAAATTCTTGCGAAACATTGATAACCCTGGCATGAAAAACAGCATAGTTTTTCTCAGTTATTTATTCGTTAAAAAAGAGATCGCGGTGTTTGAGTTCTTGGAAGAACGGTGGAATTATCTCTAATGTCGAATCTTTTAACCCGTTTATGAAAATGTTTCTTATTAGTCGGACACCTTTCCAGAATTAAAACGAAAAATTTTTCAGAAACAACCCTCTGGTGCTTCCACAGAATCGTTAATGAAGGTGTTGGAAGAGCATAGAAAAAGTCGAGTGAAGCCACGAAAAGCTCATAATCACCTTTTTGCGCCTCCGGTTTCATATATGTCAGTGCATATATCTTAATTAGTAAAAAATGGTGCATTCACACTGCTCTATTTAAGTAAACCATCATTGCCGTGTACCTCGCGTAATCTCTCTTCCACTAAATCATGTAGCAGTGGTGGAATCATGGTAGGAGCTGTCTTTTATAGTTGCCGCAATAACATTGCGCAATATATTTGTAGTTTAGGCTGGATTCGCTGTGGCAGAAAATGCTTTGGTAGGTTAAGTTTCAAGTGTTTCTGTAAAGGCTGTCTTCCTGATTTATTTTCAAGGCTAACATATTCTGTTCAGGATAAAACTACAGATATGAATAAGACAATTGTTCCTGACAATGAAATGGTTTCAAAGGTTTCTGCCACATTGACGGTTGTTCTTTGACTTTATTTTGCTATCGTTCTATTTAGCATGATTCATTTTCCTTTCAGCTCTTTATTTTGCTCGCCCACCCACTACTTTTTTATTGCTCTTCTCCATATATTTAATCTATACAGCTTCCCGATGCAGACGTTATATCACGCGTCGCCTGAGAAGCTTATTTTGTACAAATTAAAGTTTGCAAAATTTTTTTGCAAACGGGTTAGTTCTTTTCGCGACGGAACTGTTCTAAGAAGAAGGAAACTAAGAGTACCAGCTTATTATTATGATTCCATATGTTTTATCATTGAAGACATTAGAGATACTCGACTCTATCGTAACAACTCGTATAACCTAAACGTTTTGCCATCAACTTTTGAACCTTTTGGTATACCATTTATATATATACTTGTGGAGTTTGTATATATGTATATATACATACAAACAAACATATATACAAACATATATACATATAACATTTATATATTTATAATATATATACATATATATAACCTCAGGAGGGGCTGGTGTAGAGCAGTGATTAGAGGTGAATTTGCAATATGCACTGTATCGAACAAAGGTTCGATCCCTTCATCTAAGGTCACCATGCCTTCATCTCTCCGTGGATGACGAGTTGGTTAAAACTTGTTTGGAAGGATAAAAGCACTAACTTGAAACATCATTGGGCCACCTTTGGCTAGTGTATAGGCCAGATACGCATTCAATCATTCCTATGATGGTTGATGGAATCGACCACATGCCACTTCCTTCATGGTCTAATCAAAGCCGAATAGTTAATCCTTTACCTAAGGAGCTTCTACTCACCAATTTGAAAACTCTTTGAGCTTGTGCAATCTTTCCAGCGTCCTAGAGAGGTTTTCAAACAGGAAATTTTCTCTACTGAAGCAAAGTTAGCAATTCGCATATTGTTTAGAAGACATTTTAAAAGTCTCCAGTTCTACTTTCATTGTAAGCTAAGTAAGACAGATTTTCAAATTTATCTCTTGATGGGATTTGGGATTCAAGAGGATGGAATACATAAGCGAAGTTTGGAATTCCTCTTAGTAGTGTTAACAGTTGTTATGTGAAGGCACAGTCTAATAAATATGTTCATCTCTTCAAAAGATGTTGGTACCCTCGATTCTGATTCGTCGCCTGCCCAAGCCACTTTACTTTCACAACGAGATATTAGAAGTACTCCAAAAATTCTTAAAGTTCTGTTCATTCTCCCAGAAGCTGCAGTCCATTGCAAAATCTGTTCTCGATAATCCAAGTGTCGTGATGCATCATATTGCTCCACCACTGAAGTCATCTTTGTCCTTCTATGTACCTCTCTTTACTTTCTTCGCATATGAGAAGCACTGGATGTTTCTGTGGCTTATGAATTGTATTTTTTACACTCGTTGAACAATTCGAAAAAGTTCAGTTCTCTTCGGCCGACATAACACAAGCGTTTATTTGAACATACAATTTAACATCCAGTTCAACTGTATCACCTGTATTCCCGTTGATCTTCGATTGAATCAAGCGGGCGCCAGTAATTCCTCCATCTGTCCCTGTCGCGTGCAAGAGTGGTCCAAAGGGTTCTGCTCGCTCTAGGGACACGTTGAGCATCATACCATTCGTTCAGCGTGTTTGTAAAGAACTCTGAAGAATCGGGTCGGTGGTCTTCCTGTTGTGCGCTTGACATCCCGAGGAATCCAATCCGTGGCGGCTCTTGTCCATCGGTTGCCATTTCGTCGCATCACGTGCCCGGCCCACCTTATTTTTGACATTTTGGCGTAAAGGACGGCGTCTCTAATTTTCGATCGTTGACGTAGGTCCGAGCTTCGTATTCCCTCTCTCACTTGCGTGACACGCGACACTCCTAGCATCGCCCTTTCGCTGAGTGTTCTTTCATCCTGCCTACGTAGCGATCAGGTCTCTGATGCGTATGTTAATGCAGGAAGCATCGTTGAGTCAAAAATGTGGGCACGGAGTCGAGTGTTCTTCATCCTCTTCACTACATCCTCGATGCTCTTAAAAGCTCCCTAAGCTGCTCTCTTCCTCCTGCTCAGCTATGGAGCTACGTCATTCATCATGTTGAGTTCTCGAGTTCTTCTAGGTACACATAACTGTTGCATTCGGAGATATTTGTTCCGTTGAGCTTAAATGGGGCCTTTGAGACCGATCCGTTTTCATGAATACCGTTTTCGTCATGTATAGTCGAAGACCAATACTTCCACATACTCGGTCAATGTCGGCAAGCATTCGTTCCGCCTGACTGATGTTTGATGTTATAAGGACGATATCATCAGCAAAGCGAAGATGGTGTAGTTGCCGACCATCATTTTTCACTCTTTCATTGTCCTATTCCAATTTTCGCATAACGGCTTCGAGGCTCGATGTGAAAAGTTTTGGCGACATTGTGTCGCCTTGTCGAACACCCCTCTTTACGTTCATTTTAATTGCGTTGTAAAATGGCGATACGGTATTCTATTCGTGAAATTCTTCTATAGCTCACGAAGGAGTGGTGTTTGGGTAGCGACGCCCTGGTTTCCCAGAGCTTCTATAACCGCTTCTGTCTCAACGGAGTCAAAGGCTTTCCTCAAGTCGATGAAAATGAGACAGAGCGGTCTTTTATACTCTCGTGATAGTTCGATGAGCCTCGTTATTGTGTGTATGTGGTCTATCGTACTGAATCCTTTTCGGAACCCTGCTTCCTCGCATGGCTGTACCTCGTCCAATGTTCTGTCCATCCTGTTGAGAATGACTCTAGTAAAGAGTTTATTTACGACGGACAGCAGGCAGATTGGGCGATAGTTGCCAATGTCGTGGAGGTCTCCCTTTTTGTACAACAACACGGTTTTGCTGGTCTTCCATTGTTTGGAAGCTTGCATTCTGACAGGTAGCCTGTGAAGAGACGAGCCAGTGCATTTGCACACCCAAATCGGTTATGCAAAATCTTCGGTTTACTATGATGTGGTCTATTTCACTATGGTACTCTCCATTGGGGGATTCCCACGTCCAGCGTTGACAGAGGGGCTTTTGGAACTGTGAGTTACCATGGATTGTCTTGGTCGTCATGATAAACTCGGATAGCCTCTCTCCCTGTTCGGTCCAATCTTAGCGTTGAAGTCGCCAATTATGACTTTGAAGGAGGTATGATCTTCTCTGTAGAACTTCTCCAAGTCCATATAAAACGCTTCGACCTCATCTTCGTCGTAGCTTGAGGTAGCTGCGTAGACGACGTAGATAATTAGAGCCGGCATAGGCCCACATCTCTTCAACCTTAACCGTCCGATTCGGGTTGTTAGTTGTTTAAACGATTCGATGTTCATGGCCAAACTCGTGTTGACGAGGACACCAACGCCTCCAACTCCTCTATTGTCGCATGTTCCAAGGAAGAGTTCTTTTCCAGGATCATAAACGGCGTTAAAGGAATGATGTCTCCTCGTCTCAGCCAGTCCGATGTCGTCGTATCTGATCTTTCTGGCCTGCATCAGCAAGTCCTCAACAGCGGACTCAGATGCAAGCGATCTTGCGTTGTAGGTACAGATCGTCACCTTAGTCCTATCACATTTAGGTAGCCCAGATAGCCCTGAGATTGTAGCAGCCTCTCCGTACTCGTCCTACCCAACGCTGCCTTATCGGGGGCTCTTTCGTGGTCAGGGGAATGACTCTCATTTATTTTACTCTGTTTGGCATCTTTTGTACCCACGGGGTAGCTTGCCGGGCTCTAACCATGGGGGCTGAATATACTAATGAGTAGCTTGCCAGTCTTTCCCAGAGTTCATTGGAGTTGAGTGGACAGGACTCCTAACCGCCTCCCATGTACTTCCTAGTCACTTGCTTGCAGGCTTTTGGCCGAATTGACTTGTAGAATACAATTTGCACTGCCAGATCTGCGCAGCAGAAAAAGAGTGTTCATCCCTTTGATCCACCTGCTGCTCTGGGAAGCACAAGGTCGCTTTTGGTTCGCGTTTGACCCCCTATCCGCCACCTGGGGACGCGCCACGTAGCCTCACGACTAACCGGCTCGAGATCCATCAGTGAGGAAAAACCTCAGTGAGTGGAAATCCGTGGAACATCCAGTTATTACCAGCAATTGGTTGTTTTTCATTTGAAATCTCTTTTAAGAATCATAGTTGTAGTACTGAATTTATAAGAGGGTAGAGTTTTTGGCGTTGGTCAATAATTTTGGGATTTACAATCTATTACGCTGAGCCTCGAACAGGTAAAATATTTGCCCTATACGATCTTGCGTGGCCTACCGATGTTTCCAGGTAATGTTTTTTTTTGGAACCACTTTCCTGATCTCAAAGGATGGAGAGTTCGGTTTGTTTGGAGCGCGAGATCGAGCCAAGCCTCGTTTATTATAGGGTTCCTAGGCGATAAATACTTTTCTTTAAAGTGGATAGTTGTAAATGTTGTATAAAATTGGAGAAATATACTACATGTGTTGCAAAATCGACCGCCAAAGGCGACAGCAACGCATTTCAATAGAAAAATGGAAAACTAAATAGATAAGCCAAATTGTAGAGCCGAATACACAAATAAGGGGCGGGCTATTGCGAAACTACAGTGAAAATCATGAGTCACATATTATTCGTTGCGTGAGAGATGAGAAATTATACGTTGTTCCATGGGCTCGACACAAAAATTTAGACGTTGTACACGTTGTCTTAGGTGGGTTAAAAAAGAGATTAGATCAAGACGAACTGGAAATATATCTGGCTAAAAATTCACCTCTCAAAATGCTTTACATGGTGAAGACTCTACTCCGAAGCGAATGGTACCGCCAACATTCATTTGAATATTATTTCCTTCTCGGTTTCTTTTTGATTTTCTTTTTTTTATTTCCTAATGTATACATTTTAGAAAATGGATCATGGTGCTGCTTGTAATCAAGGGAAGGTTTCATGCGAGGGAGAGGTGCGTTGTGAGGCGGTTTTTTTGCTTTTATGATTTTAATTGTTCCTCTTTCTCTTACAATATTCGTTCCTGGTGGTGATCCTTTTCGAGCATCGCGACGTTTGCGTGTGTTATTCTATAAAATACAAACGTACAAATCTTTTGAAGTTGCAACTACAACTGGGTGGCTTAAGCCACAATCATTATTGTCAGCCATCCCAATGTTCACCTTAAAGCTCTCTTGCATCTTATTCTGTCTCTCTGATATCTTTCTGGGCCATTTATAATGAATAGAAGAATGATTGTAAAGTTGCATTCAAACCCCGTATACAATCCATTTTCCATCCTTGGATTAGGGTTATAAGGCAACGAAAGCAATAAAGGGAAAGCTAGGCAAGTAGGATCTAATTAGCAAGCACTCTATGTATAATAAGTAAACAATTAGTATTTGTGTATAAATTTTTGTGTTCGCTCTCATCAACTTCCGTGCTGTTGTTTGCTTGTTTATTAGCTATTCAAGCTGTTTTTCATACATATTTTGCTAATTGTACGCATATCTCTATGATGACACTTCACTCCGTTAGCTGCATAGTACTATATGTTGCGTCCTATTGCTGTTTGTGAGTAAATGTAAGCCAAAACCAACTATGTATTTTTTATGATCAGAGATATAATTCCTATATCTGTTGTGCTGGGATGGTTTGCACACAACATACATTAGTCATAATCATTCTTGATTCTGTGTATACTGGTTGATTCTATGATTGGGAAGAAGTGGTGAGACACTTCAGAGCTTGAAGAAGTAAGTCCACCTATACTCTTCAAATGTCGGTAAGGCAACTAATAGGTTTGCTAAGTTCCCCAGAGAGCGGCTCGTAGCTGTTTTTGGTCGTTATTCACTTCTTTCGTATGCCCCATACAACCTAATGACGTGCGAGTGAATGAAGTTGACGAATATATCTTTAGTTGAGCTCTCGACCGCATTCCTCTGCAAGATCATCTAGCTCTTTATCTACAAACGCTATGGTTCCATGCTTTTCACAACTGACTTCTAATCCGACGCGGAGGTTTTTTTTCACTTACCAATAAGAATTTTATGACAGCTTTATTTTCTGAAAATTGAGATTTAGGTCTGTGCTTTATATCCCTCAACTCGAAGTAGCGTTCGGTTTCGTAGCTATTGGAGATACAGCTGTTTCGAACGTTGATGTTACCAATCGTACAGATACCTCTCTTCAAATAAGGGCGAAGCTCAGTCATTCTGGACCACCTTTTACTGTACACTAGTTATTTTCTAAAATCTTTCCTATCACTATTCAATGCTCTAATGAAGAACGACCATATTGGTTGCAGCTCTTGGACAGCCAAATCTTACTTCTGGATGCACGTCGTACTGTTCCGCTTCGAATTGAATTTTCCCCGTCTCAGAATGCTCGATTCTATACAAATCTTCTGATTGCGGTGGAGGGAGGAGGTGGACCTCAAGTGAACTATAGGGTATTCTTTTTTTTCTTATAAGCTTTTATTTATAGATAATGTTTCATTGTTTCTTTTCTTTTCTTAAATCTTTGTTGTGTAACTTCAATGGTGTTAATTTCATTTTTATGGTTACTTTCAGCTGAAATAAACTCTTAATTTTTCTTTCTACTTTTCTAATACACTTCTACATAAAGTATTATTTCTTTTAAGATGCCGGTTCGAGGACTGGGTGGAGCTGCAGTTGTTACAGTGAAGGCCAGAGATGACCTACGTATTTCACGAAATGGAACTTATATCTTACAGTCTTCTCATGAATCAACTTTCTCATTTTCGTTGACAAACTCAGGAAACCGGTTTGTTACTAACAACCGTTGTTGATTCAGAAGCTATTGGAAGAGCATTGTATGTGATTATATCTTATATGATTCATTATAAAACTTGAACTTTTAGACGAGCGTTTTCCCGTGTAGTCGTTTTATGCACTACAGAATCTGGCGCTCTGGAACACATTCCTGCTGATATTCGTCCAGCTCCTGGAATTGTGATAGATCGTGGTGACTCTAAGGAAAGGATATTCACTGTTATTTATTTTGCTTACGTCTTGTTTTTATTTTCATTTAAATGTCCTCTGTAGTAACACATTTAGATATGTGGTCGTAAACAAAATTCACTTAAAACTTATAATTATGATTTTATCCTGAAGAAAAATTTATCGTAACGCTCATCTAACTTTTCAAAAAATTTTGACGCGCTTAATATCGCCTACAGTTATTTTAGCCTTTTTAAGCTGGTTTCCATACGTCTCCATTCTCCCATATCTTCAATGAACTCAATTGTCTCTACTGCGTCAACAGCAGTAGGCGTTTTTGCATACCTGTATTTCTGTACTCCCTTTTGATTTCGAAACTTATTAGATCCATTTAAAGTAGTTTTGTTGTAGCAACAGCGAACAGCTACTGAGCTTCAAGTGATGGTATATTGGGGAGAAGAACGCACTCGTCAACGACTAAGATGGTTGATTTACTTTCTCCTCATTCTTCTTTTTTGAGACATGAATATGGTGTTTTCATATCCTTACGTTTCACTATTTTTTACTTTCTTAAAGGTATCTCTGTCATTTCAGAATAGTTTTGTACATATTTCTTACTTGTATTTTTTATAGCTCACGAAGTTTTAGTTTCGAGAAATTGAAAGACATTTCACATCTGTGTGAAGGGATTCGTTTTACGGATGCTTTTCTTGGTGAAGAGTTATCATTCTGCCCTCCTGAAGAACATCCCATTACCAAAGAGGACGTGCGACTTTTCGATCAGAAGCTGAGGATGTCTACTATATATGTGAGTCGGTAATTTTTCGCAATGTCTGGTTTTCATAGCTGTATTATTTGTAGGTTTGCTCCCAGCTAGTTCGCCTAAGGCAATCATTGGCCTCGAGCTATTCAACATCGCTTGAGAGGAGCCTTCAACCAGAAGACACTTTTCACGAGAAATCTACTTACAAAGTAGCTGTTCCTGACCAAACGCTGCAATAGATGGGATCAAATCTTATATTTAACTAGAGATTTTCTAATTTCTTATTTCGATCTCTGGATCTCTTTCACGATGTATGGTTAGAGGGTGATATAAAAGCTGTGTTTTTGTGATACATTTCGTTCCAACGCTGGAAATGCGTTTAATGTAATGTCATATTTGAAAAAAGTGAATTCAAGAGGCAAATGATGCTGTCGACATACTCTTATGGTCCTGAATACGGCCTGGATGTGGTCCATACAACAGGTTTCATGACGGAATCCTGATTGCTGTTGTTGTGACTCAAAGTTCACGATATGCAGAAGAGGGTAATCTTCGTGTAAAAATTGTAGAGAACACTCAACAAGCGTATCGGACAGTACTGATGAAGAATTCTTTTGCAACTTAAGGAGGAGGAGCGTGCGCGAGATCGACTATCTAGGATCCTTTCCTTTGAAAGTAAGACGTCATATGGCTTGTGGCTTTCAACCAGAAAGAATTTTGTAATGATTTTATTTGGCAATCAATGACGGAGTCACTGACCTATCTGTGAATAAATGAATAAAGATAGGTAGAGTCTCATGTGTAGATGGAAACGAATAACGCAGAAAATTATAAAATAGTTCTACAATTCTCAATTGATCTCAAAAAGAATCCTGAATGGTTACAATACACTACTTTCGTGGAGTGTTGCTATAGTTGAAAGTGTTCAAATGGCATTTGCAATACACCTGATTTAAATACTAATGGTGCGCGTGTAGCGTAGTAGTTAGAGGTGGCCTGCAATACGCTTTCCAACAATCCTTGGTTCGATCCCGTACCCAGGCACACTAAACCTTCCATTCCGCTGGAATCGGTATATTGGTACCAGACTTGGTTGAGAGGATAAACACACTGACGTGATAGATCGGTAGGCCACCGAAAGTCATTTTATTGGCAAATATATGCATTTATTAATCTCTACAATGCTTGATGAAGTCGAATGCATAGCGCGAGACTGATCAGCACTGATTGATTGTCCCCAGGTGGCGGATAGGGGGTCAAACGCGAACCAAAAGCGACCTTGTGCTTCCCAGAGCAGCAGGTGGATCAAAGGGATGAACACTCTTTTTCTGCTGCGCAGATCTGGCAGTGCAAATTGTATTCTACAAGTCAATTCGGCCAAAAGCCTGCAAGCAAGTGACTAGGAAGTACATGGGAGGCGGTTAGGAGTCCTGTCCACTCAACTCCAATGAACTCTGGGAAAGACTGGCAAGCTACTCATTAGTATATTCAGCCCCCATGGTTAGAGCCCGGCAAGCTACCCCGTGGGTACAAAAGATGCCAAACAGAGTAAAATAAATGAGAGTCATTCCCCTGACCACGAAAGAGCCCCCGATAAGGCAGCGTTGGGTAGGACGAGTACGGAGAGGCTGCTACAATCTCAGGGCTATCTGGGCTACCTAAATGTGATAGGACTAAGGTGACGATCTGTACCTACAACGCAAGATCGCTTGCATCTGAGTCCGCTGTTGAGGACTTGCTGATGCAGGCCAGAAAGATCAGATACGACGACATCGAACTGGCTGAGACGAGGAGACATCATTCCTTTAACGCCGTTTATGATCCTGGAAAAGAACTCTTCCTTGGAACATGCGACAATAGAGGAGTTGGAGGCGTTGGTGTCCTCGTCAACACGAGTTTGGCCATGAACATCGAATCGTTTAAACAACTAACAACCCGAATCGGACGGTTAAGGTTGAAGAGATGTGGGCCTATGCCGGCTCTAATTATCTACGTCGTCTACGCAGCTACCTCAAGCTACGACGAAGATGAGGTCGAAGCGTTTTATATGGACTTGGAGAAGTTCTACAGAGAAGATCATACCTCCTTCAAAGTCATAATTGGCGACTTCAACGCTAAGATTGGACCGAACAGGGAGAGAGGCTATCCGAGTTTATCATGACGACCAAGACAATCCATGGTAACTCACAGTTCCAAAAGCCCCTCTGTCAACGCTGGACGTGGGAATCCCCCAATGGAGAGTACCATAGTGAAATAGACCACATCATAGTAAACCGAAGATTTTGCATAACCGATTTGGGTGTGCAAATGCACTGGCTCGTCTCTTCACAGGCTACCTGTCAGAATGCAAGCTTCCAAACAATGGAAGACCAGCAAAACCGTGTTGTTGTACAAAAAGGGAGACCTCCACGACATTGGCAACTATCGCCCAATCTGCCTGCTGTCCGTCGTAAATAAACTCTTTACTAGAGTCATTCTCAACAGGATGGACAGAACATTGGACGAGGTACAGCCATGCGAGGAAGCAGGGTTCCGAAAAGGATTCAGTACGATAGACCACATACACACAATAACGAGGCTCATCGAACTATCACGAGAGTATAAAAGACCGCTCTGTCTCATTTTCATCGACTTGAGGAAAGCCTTTGACTCAGTTGAGACCGAAGCGGTGATAGAAGCTCTGGGAAACCAGGGCGTCGCTACCCAAACACCACTCCTTCGTGAGCTATAGAAGAATTTCACGAATAGAATACCGTATCGCCATTTTACAACGCAATTAAAATGAACGTAAAGAGGGGTGTTCGACAAGGCGACACAATGTCGCCAAAACTTTTCACATCGAGCCTCGAAGCCGTTATGCGAAAATTGGAATAGGACAATGAAAGAGTGAAAAATGATGGTCGGCAACTACACCATCTTCGCTTTGCTGATGATATCGTCCTTATAACATCAAACATCAGTCAGGCGGAACGAATGCTTGCCGACATTGACCGAGTATGTGGAAGTATTGGTCTTCGACTATACATGACGAAAACGGTATTCATGAAAACGGATCGGTCTCAAAGGCCCCATTTAAGCTCAACGGAACAAATATCTCCGAATGCAACAGTTATGTGTACCTAGAAGAACTCGAGAACTCAACATGATGAATGACGTAGCTCCATAGCTGAGCAGGAGGAAGAGAGCAGCTTAGGGAGCTTTTAAGAGCATCGAGGATGTAGTGAAGAGGATGAAGAACACTCGACTCCGTGCCCACATTTTTGACTCAACGATGCTTCCTGCATTAACATACGCATCAGAGACCTGATCGCTACGTAGGCAGGATGAAAGAACACTCAGCGAAAGGGCGATGCTAGGAGTGTCGCGTGTCACGCAAGTGAGAGAGGGAATACGAAGCTCGGACCTACGTCAACGATCGAAAATTAGAGACGCCGTCCTTTACGCCAAAATGTCAAAAATAAGGTGGGCCGGGCACGTGATGCGACGAAATGGCAACCGATGGACAAGAGCCGCCACGGATTGGATTCCTCGGGATGTCAAGCGCACAACAGGAAGACCACCGACCCGATTCTTCAGAGTTCTTTACAAACACGCTGAACGAATGGTATGATGCTCAACGTGTCCCTAGAGCGAGCAGAACCCTTTGGACCACTCTTGCACGCGACAGGGACAGATGGAGGAATTACTGGCGCCCGCTTGATTCAATCGAAGATCAACGGGAATACAGGTGATACAGTTGAACTGGATGTTAAATTGTATGTTCAAATAAACGCTTGTGTTATGTCGGCCGAAGAGAACTGAACTTTTTCGAATTGTTCAACGAGTGTAAAAAATACAATTCATAAGCCACAGAAACATCCAGTGCTTCTCATATGCGAAGAAAGTAAAGAGAGGTACATAGAAGGACAAAGATGACTTCAGTGGTGGAGCAATATGATGCATCACGACACTTGGATTATCGAGAACAGATTTTGCAATGGACTGCAGCTTCTGGGAGAATGAACAGAACTTTAAGAATTTTTGGAGTACTTCTAATATCTCGTTGTGAAAGTAAAGTGGCTTGGGCAGGCGACGAATCAGAATCGAGGGTACCAACATCTTTTGAAGAGATGAACATATTTATTAGACTGTGCCTTCACATAACAACTGTTAACACTACTAAGAGGAATTCCAAACTTCGCTTATGTATTCCATCCTCTTGAATCCCAAATCCCATCAAGAGATAAATTTGAAAATCTGTCTTACTTAGCTTACAATGAAAGTAGAACTGGAGACTTTTAAAATGTCTTCTAAACAATATGCGAATTGCTAACTTTGCTTCAGTAGAGAAAATTTCCTGTTTGAAAACCTCTCTAGGACGCTGGAAAGATTGCACAAGCTCAAAGAGTTTTCAAATTGGTGAGTAGAAGCTCCTTAGGTAAAGGATTAACTATTCGGCTTTGATTAGACCATGAAGGAAGTGGCATGTGGTCGATTCCATCAACCATCATAGGAATGATTGAATGCGTATCTGGCCTATACACTAGCCAAAGGTGGCCCAATGATGTTTCAAGTTAGTGCTTTTATCCTTCCAAACAAGTTTTAACCAACTCGTCATCCACGGAGAGATGAAGGCATGGTGACCTTAGATGAAGGGATCGAACCTTTGTTCGATACAGTGCATATTGCAAATTCACCTCTAATCACTGCTCTACACCAGCCCCTCCTGAGGTTATATATATGTATATATATTATAAATATATAAATGTTATATGTATATATGTTTGTATATATGTTTGTTTGTATGTATATATACATATATACAAACTCCACAAGTATATATATAAATGGTATACCAAAAGGTTCAAAAGTTGATGGCAAAACGTTTAGGTTATACGAGTTGTTACGATAGAGTCGAGTATCTCTAATGTCTTCAATGATAAAACATATGGAATCATAATAATAAGCTGGTACTCTTAGTTTCCTTCTTCTTAGAACAGTTCCGTCGCGAAAAGAACTAACCCGTTTGCAAAAAAATTTTGCAAACTTTAATTTGTACAAAATAAGCTTCTCAGGCGACGCGTGATATAACGTCTGCATCGGGAAGCTGTATAGATTAAATATATGGAGAAGAGCAATAAAAAAGTAGTGGGTGGGCGAGCAAAATAAAGAGCTGAAAGGAAAATGAATCATGCTAAATAGAACGATAGCAAAATAAAGTCAAAGAACAACCGTCAATGTGGCAGAAACCTTTGAAACCATTTCATTGTCAGGAACAATTGTCTTATTCATATCTGTAGTTTTATCCTGAACAGAATATGTTAGCCTTGAAAATAAATCAGGAAGACAGCCTTTACAGAAACACTTGAAACTTAACCTACCAAAGCATTTTCTGCCACAGCGAATCCAGCCTAAACTACAAATATATTGCGCAATGTTATTGCGGCAACTATAAAAGACAGCTCCTACCATGATTCCACCACTGCTACATGATTTAGTGGAAGAGAGATTACGCGAGGTACACGGCAATGATGGTTTACTTAAATAGAGCAGTGTGAATGCACCATTTTTTACTAATTAAGATATATGCACTGACATATATGAAACCGGAGGCGCAAAAAGGTGATTATGAGCTTTTCGTGGCTTCACTCGACTTTTTCTATGCTCTTCCAACACCTTCATTAACGATTCTGTGGAAGCACCAGAGGGTTGTTTCTGAAAAATTTTTCGTTTTAATTCTGGAAAGGTGTCCGACTAATAAGAAACATTTTCATAAACGGGTTAAAAGATTCGACATTAGAGATAATTCCACCGTTCTTCCAAGAACTCAAACACCGCGATCTCTTTTTTAACGAATAAATAACTGAGAAAAACTATGCTGTTTTTCATGCCAGGGTTATCAATGTTTCGCAAGAATTTACTAACCTAACTTATGTGTAATAGTCACTTTTAAATATACTTCTTGCTTAAGTTAAGACAATAAATACTCGTTTCAGAATTTTTGATTATCGAAGATACACTCTTCGTTAGGATCAAAGGTATACCTTTAAAACCTCTTGAATTGTCCTTATACTTAAATGAAGCGATCCCGTGGTTTCCGCAACAGAGTGCTCATCAAGTGTAGATGAAGCTAAAAAGAAAAAACAACTCTATACACATAAAAGGAACCCGAACTAAAGCCAATTTTTCCATGTAAATTACCTTCAGGCAGGATCAGAGATATACCATGGAATTCTTTAGCAAGATCATGATGTCGAGATGTAGCTTTGGCTATTAAGGCTGAAAAACATATATATGTATATATACACATATATGTATATATATGCATATATATATGTATATACACATGTATGTACGTGTGCATACGTATATATATGTAAAAGAGTGAATATGCAGTGGATGGCTATAGAATTAATATGAAAATGCAGTAACACACAAATAGGAGTGCTCGTTTGTACGACTCCTGAAGATGAAACAGAAGGGTTTGTCGGTTCGTTGGTCCTTTCGTCAACGGATTGTTGAACATTGTCATATTCATGCAATTCCTTTTCATCAACTAAATTAAAAAAAAAAGTATTACACAATGACATCACGACATGGTAGATTGCAGAGGAAATTCTACTAGTACCTCGTTAATTAGTATACAACAATTCTAGTGCAAACTCACAGTTTGATTCACGATCTGAAAGCGGGGCATCGTCGAAACTCTGATCATCGAATCTGTCTTCCACTATCTCTTCATCATCCGCAATGCTAGACATTTTGGAAGTGTCTGAAGATATTAAAGAGAACAACAAATAAAAAAATATATTTGGAATGCATACTGACTCTAGCAACGGTCATCCAGATTAAACGTTAAAAATCCACTAACATTAACGGAACAGTAAAACTCAAACACAATAGAGAAACCATTAAGAAAATCGATATATTATTTCTGAGTAATCGATATGGAAATTTCAAAATGATAAATATGAATTTTTGAATTCCAAAAAACCTACGAGGAGCACCAAGTTGAGCGAGAGTATATTTACGAGGTAGAGAACTCATTTGAGACCACTGAGATGACGGTTTACTTTTATATCAGCGAAATCAAGAAAACAACACGTACATATCTTTTACACGTCTATTCGTGAAATGAAAAACATGATAACCAGCTAGAAATGGATAGAAATCAACACGTCACTATAAAATCCCTATGACCGCCAGCAGGCAGTTTCCACCGCTTCTTAATTGTTGATTTGTGCTTAGGAAAGCATTCATTATGATTATGAATGTCAATAATAGTGTCTCCTACAGTTTATTTATTCGATATTGCGCGACGATTTAAAAAAAAATATTGTAGATCTCGTCGAACTGTGCGAGAGAACTATAAAATGTTAAGAGTTCCGACTTATTGCAACTGTCAAGCACTATATTCTATTGGAAAATGAAAATAAATAAGTTGCGAACTTCAATGTTATTCCACTATTTGAAAAATTAAGTATATTATGCAATTTGTTCAGTAATCATTATTAACACTTCCGTAACGAAACTGTATTTTCGATAACAGACTATAATTTCTTCATTAATATAGTAAGGGAATTGGGAAGTCTACATACCAATAAAAACAACTTTACTCTACCATTCCAAGTGTAATGTAAATCTATTACAAATGAAGCAAAACATTCCAAAAAAATGAAACCAAATCTAAATTTTTTCAAACTTTTCAAATAAGCGCGGTAGCCGCAAATACAAACGGAGCTACGAAAAATACGTCTATGCATTCTAGGGCGAAATATTGTGTTGTTGAATTGAACAGCTTTTGTATTGGAGATAAAGGCTTTCTCTCTGAAATGTGAAAAGAATATCATTGCCTTTAGAAAATAAGAATTTTAATTTGATGGGATATCTGTAGGCAAAAATCTATAGATTTCAATGGTTTTATTCCAAGTATTAAGGTTCAATACGAACCGACAATATATTAATTTAAAGTTAAAAGCGTTCATTATTTTCTCATTGAATGCACTGGATCAAATAAATCTCGAATGTAATGTGTTGAAAGTTAAAAGCAACCATTCAATCATCGTATGACTCCACATGACGACAGTATGACGCAGTGGTTAGAGGTGCCCTAAAATTCACGATTGATCTTTGGTTCGGTTCCGGGCTTACTAAGTCGTCCATATCACTCTGGGATCGGAAAATTATTTAGACTCTTACTCTCTTACTTTTGTCAGGTATCGTAAGTTTGTATAAATTGAATATATATTCAACCATCTCAATGATGTCTGCTGAAGTCGAATGCTTGGCGTATCGCCTCACGGATTGATCAACGACGATCCCTTTGATCCGTTATTTTATGTTTTATGACGTCATATAAGGACTTAAGTCATTGCATATTAACGCATGCCGAAAATCTGTACAACCCTCATTCGAGTGGTTTATAGAGGTTTTTTTCTTTGCACTCCTTAAAACTACTGGGAACTGGGGTTCGCATATTATTTGAAGAAGAACGACTATAAAAATACCAAGGGAAACATGTGTTTAAAGTAAACATCAATAAAATGCTCATTTTCTGTTAATATCTTTAGTACTTTAGTGCTTCGTAAATAACACTACCGAATAGTTTTTGCGCTTGATTAATTAATCTGCAGCTGTTAATAAGTAGGAAGCTAGGCTTTGAAATGACAGCCACCTGAGCCTTCTCCATAAGCAGCACAATCACGCGTGTTGTTTTTTTCAAATAATTGTCCTCGAATGAAGATTAGATCTGTGCTTGGAAATACACCTGCAAACATTTTGTAGAAATTCACAATTGCTTAGAAGTTAGGTAAATCTTAAAGGTTTAGAACATTAGGATTATGTCGAGTATTAAGTTGACATCACTGCAGTTTACAAGTTTCCCTACAGCCTCAATTCACCGCCATCTTCGTGGAATGATTCAAATCATCTGCAATCTGTAAATGAGCTCCTTTCATCAAAAATAACATGACAATAAATATAAATATATAAATATTATATGACGAGAGAACCGGCTGATCAAGGAGATTTAGAGTAAAGACTGTTAGTAGACTGAACCGGAAAGAGGCTATTTCGATTATATCTCAGTTCTTCATTAGTAATCTGTTGCCTTTCATCAACTTTAGTAATAAAGTTTTTGTATTATCTCTAGCAAAGCAAAGGTGTTACGAAATATTGCTAAGAAATGATGAAAACTGAAGCTAGATATTAGTTCACCTAACACGGTTGGTGATTATTAAATATTAGCTATACACTATTTTTGCAGGAAAACATAACAGGTTAAAAAAACACTGGAAGTAGTCCAAAACAGGAAACAATGCTTCTGTTCAATTGTGAACATAAAGATCTGAATCCAATTCTACTTGAGAAACACAGTGGTTCTACCACTTCTTTCTATTATATGAAGTTGATGTAGAGAAAGTTGTACTCTAATATTCTTAGTTCTACAATACCCATACCAAGTCCTAAAATCTCCTCTAAAATTCTGCTTTTGCATCCCGACGTCAAAAATGTGGGCTGTTTCTTAGAAAGCCACATCTTAGCTCAGAGTAAGCTTTCTTAACCGTAATAAAAACCTTTAAAATTTACACATTTTTGCGAACGAGGCACATATCGGTTGCATAAAATTCTGCATTTTTGGAAGCGATGAAGTCATTGAATGCAGTTTAAGCCTTCGTTTGTTTCTGAAATTTTTACCGAACAGGAAGCTGTCGAGATGCTTGAAAAAGTCGTAGACGATAGATAAGAGATGCGGCAACTATGGTGAGTGAGGCAGGGTTTCGTGGCCCAGCTCCTTCGACCGTAGCAGGGGAATGACAGCGACTTTTATATTTTCCAAGGTAGAACTCGCCGTTACGATTTTTTTGAAACAAATGTCGCCCTGTGCATTCCTTGGCCTAATCCTCATTGCTGTTTTAAATACTCTATTCTGCAACAACGCCCGAGTTTGATCTCGTTTTCTCCTATTTTTTTCAAGCCGAATCCACACACAAATCCGTGGACCTTCGTAGATGGTGAATACGAGGAAACCAATAAGAGATGCGCTGGGACCCGCAGAACATCTGACGTCGGATCATGGAAGAACAACTTTGCTCCTGTTTTTCGCCCTAATCTTCGTCCATAATTCAAAATACTCCACGGAGATATGTGAAAAAATTCAACTCAGTTAATCCCAGACACATAGTTGGTGGCTAACTTATTAGAACTATGCCAAAAACGACTACGTTATTAGATAGTGAAACGCTGAAGAAATGGATTTTTGGCTTCTGAATTGTCGGAATGATTTATATTTTTCAAATACAGGTAACCATACTCATGAATAAATCTATGAGTTTTTCTCAATGTGCATGGATTGTATTTTGCATGTCAACTGACCAGAAGGCTGAAATGAAGTGAGGTGGTAGAAATGGGACACCGTGTGAGGTAGATTCCAATAAATAAACCCGACTTGTAATAGGAGGAACTTGACAAGCTACACCTTTGTTAGGTCCTGCATTGCAATGACAAAGCTTGGCAAGCCTGCCGTGGATATCTTTTATCACAGATATTGAAAACAAAAAGCCTCATACAAAAAAATCATTGTGCTCCTGGTGCTCATGGGGTGTGGAGAACAGATTAGTCGACTGTGTCAGAGATGAGCATAAACGGTTTCAATCAATTGATAAACCACAAAACTGATTGTAAAGGTAATGCAGCAAAAAATTATAAAAGATTGAGGAAATATTTGGATTATTTAGAGTAGATTGCCCAATTTCGCAACGCGAAAAGTTCACGTTTTTTTTCACCATTTTTCTTAGTGATCTTGTTCTAATACTAACTTGTACTGATTCTGGGTGGGTACCTGTAGCGTAGTAGTTAGAGGTGCAATGGAATAAGCACTATCTGAGTGTTTGATCTGAGAGCCGATCTAATCAAGTCCTTCCTTCCTCTGGTAACGAGAAATTGGTGCCAGACTAGTCTGGGAGGATAAGGCCAGTGATTTCATACATTGCCAGGTAACCGGAACTCATTGCGTTCAATCACTTTTACAATGCCTGAAGTCGAATCCATGATGCATTGCTCAGAAAATCAACGATAGTGACCAATGCCGAATGGTTTGTCGATTGTCCTTCATTGATTTGGACTACTGAGATAATGTCGTTTCAAAATTTGACTTTTTTAACTTTCAATTGAACAGTGACGCAAAATCGTTGAAACTGGTTGCATTGAACTGCATTTGGTCAGAGAATTGCTAATGATCAATGGTTACAACGTTCGTTTCGGAATGTTTATTGATGGAGAAAAGCAGCTTGAGGATTACAAGGATCGCAGCTACCCTTATGATGACCAAGAGAAAAGACACATGAAGAAAAACCTGGAACACATTTGTGCGAAATTACGCTCGAAGAATTTTGCGGCCACTTGTCATGGATGTTATTGAGCACATGAAATCATAACGCATAAAATCCTGGGAAAATTACTACGGCAAGAATTAGTGTGCAGAAGTCGCTATAATGTACTAAAAATTGGAATATAGGATGTTGATGAAAGATCGGTAAAGACGGTTTCTACTACATAATTATTAGCAGCGCGAATTGCAAGTGGTAGTGTAGAAGGACATGTTGGAGTTGGACATGTTTACTAATTTAAAGTGGGAATTACGGATTACTGCCACTTCAAAATCCTGGACAACTTCATTCGCACTAAACATCAATTCAGAAGCGACCAAACAGGCCTTTGACGACTTCAGACTAAAAAATCTTATCTTCTGCGTGGATGGAATGTCTAAACTGGTACAGTTTTAAAAAAAATTCAGTACTTATTAAGGCTTTCACTTTGGCCGATAAAGTTAATTTTTTTAACGATGTTGTAGTGGTGTTCAATTTTCTGCTCAAAATCGGATATTTATTGCTAAAATACGAACATGATCGGCGAAGTATCCGTTATTGAGGATAGGTTGAAAGAAAGCTAACGTTAAAAGTGCGAATAGTTCAGACCTTTGTGAGTAGATTTATTCTATTGGCTATCATTCTTTGACGAAAAAGTATACAGCGGAAAGAAGTGCTGGTAAGCAATATTTATGTTAAATCTAGCTTCACATATACGGAATGCTGCTTTGGAACAGTTATAGGTGTATAGTAAAATAAAGCACGCTGAGAGAAAGGCAAAGGGAGGGGCACGGATGGTGTAATGGATAACTGGTGACCCCCCGGAAAGGGCAATCATCTGGTTGGAAGTTCGCACCGCCCCGAAGTTTTGCAAATATCTCAGTGTCTTAGCGGTTATTTCGATTGATAATAACACTACCGATTAACAGAAATAGGTAGTTAAAAATGAAATTCAAAATTATAGGTGTGTTTAAATCTAGGCAAATTTTCATCTTTAAATTTTGACCCCAAATTAAGTAAAACACTAATCCAGCACAGTATCAAAATGGTGTCTTAATGGCATCTCTTAATGGGGTATATTTAAGGAAATATCAGCTTGAAAACTAAACTATATTTGGCACTCGACATGATTACTACATTAAATCCGAAGGCACTCGAAAAAGTCTCTTGCACGCTTTCTCGACGCTTTTCACCCGCTCGATGCTGATTTCTTCAAGTGTTGGATGGTCCAATTGTAGGTGAGGAAATCGAATGCTGTTTTCGGATGTTGACTGGTCATAGTGAATAGACATGTGTAGATAACATGGTAAACCCTGAAATTTTCGATTTTCACAGTTTGAATCCATTGATGCCAATGAATATGAACTGTATACTCCGTGTCGTCACTTTACTCTTTATACTCGTTTATGTAAAAATCACTCTTTTATATTCGATCACTTATTTTTAATTTCAAAAAGGAATATTATTTTGGACAAATAAGCAATACTTAGAAAACTAAGTATAAAAAATAAGGTATATCCATTTACCACGTCGCATTTTAAAAAAAAAGAAGAGCAAGAGTAGAAAACGTGAAATATGTTAGTTTTTGTGACACTCTCCCTAGCTAAGATAAGTGCACGTTAAATGTAAGATGGCTTTAAAAAACAACCTTTTGAAGGATGCGAGTAATCCTAAATGCTTTATGCCAAGGATTAAAAGTCCGAATGACGACTGCAGAGATTTTCATGTGACACAAAGGTTTTGATTTAAAAAATTAGTACATAAAGGAGGCAACCAGATGATATTTTATTGTTTCTGGTATAATAAAAAGTGATTTCGCCTTTTATGGTCATTGTTTTTCCATGAGATAGCGATTTTTTACTGTGGAATTATACTTCTTGATTCTTCTTCTTTGAACGAGCACGAGGTTGTTAAGTTTATTATGAGGCTGACGTTTCGGCCGTATCGCCTTCTTCAGAGCCTGGAAAGGTCGACTGACAGCGATCTACCAAGCCAAACACGTCAATAACTCAAACAGAGAAATTCAAAAACCAAGTCCTAACCGCGTAAATAACATAGAATACTCACCACTTCTCTGCCTTCGACCAACCGCTAGGTTGTGTCTGCGGAAGAGGAATGAGGTATACTTCCTTCTAGAGTGCCCCTTTATCAGACTAGAAGATCATCCTGATATATTGTGCGAAATCACGTGTGATTAGGAGGCACTCTTCCTTGCGGTTCATGTTTGAGTTTTTGAAATTAATCCAAAATGCCTCAAGAACTTTGCGTGTC